>NW_026285527.1:0-3398 GCF_023373465.1 Oncorhynchus keta | reverse complement strand
CTGCTAACCACCCTGCATCATAACTTCAACACACAGAGCTCCTCTCTTCTCTGTTGTAGCCTGGCTTTGCTGGTTGTGCACATTGTGATCATTGGCTCTCTTCTCTGTTGTAGCCTGGCTTTGCTGGTTGTGCACATTGTGATCATTGGCTCTCTTCTCTGTTGTAGCCTGGCTTTGCTGGTTGTGCACCTTGTGATCATTTGGCTCTCTTCTGTTGTAGCCTGGCTTTGCTGGTTGTGCACATTGTGATCATTGGCTCTCTTCTCTGCTATGGCCCAGCTTTGCTGGTTGTGCACATTGTGATCATTGGCTCTCTTCTCTGTTATGGCCCAGCTTTGCTGGTTATTGCACATTGTGATCATTGGCTCTCTTCTCTGTTATGGCCCAGCTTTGCTGGTTGTACAAAACTCCAATGCCTCATTTAGAAGTGGTCCTTCAAGAGCTTGGACTTCATTGTTTTTAATGTTTATCTTAGTTTGGAATTACAATCATACATACTGTAGGGCTGTGTAGTAGGTACAGGATGACTCTGACTCAAGCAGAGCGTCTACTTGTAGGAGAAATTTAGAGGGCTTCTAATTACCCTCTTCTAATTCCATATTTCTTTCCATATATTAATGATCTCTAGAGCAACTTTCATTACTACGACCCCTGACCCCTCCACTCATCAAGACCAGCCTCACAGCCTTGGGCCCAGGTCCATCATACTCCCAGCACTGGTGGGTTAAAATACCCATGGTACATTGCAGCAAGGTTAATTTTCCACAGCTGGCAGTCTCTCCGGTTGGTATTTCATACTGCAAACCTTACTGTATTCCCCATCATACTCCAACCATGAGGTGGTAAAAATACTCCACGCTACAATGCAGAGCCCAGGTCTATTTAGCATGCCAGTCACAGACAGACAGTCTCCCCACCGACCAACCAACTGCTGCTAATGAGAACAGTTGGTTGGGTGATTAGTCAGTGTCTGTGTGCATAATTAAAGATGCTATCATCCCCCCTGTCATTAATAACCAGCGTGTCTAACCTTCTTGCTCTATGGTCCTGCCAGGTTTGTCTCTGTGGCCACGGTAGGTTATGGACTGTGACCTTGTCTAGGGAAGGAGGGAGGGAGCTTTGGCATAAGTCACAACTGTCTTTTGATGTTGCTCTTTCTTTCTGTCTCTGTTTTGGTGTCTCTCAATTCAATTCAATTCAATTCAAGGGGCTTTATTGACACGGGAAACATGTGTTAACATTGCCAAAGCAAGTGAGGTAGATAATATACAAAAGTGAAATAAACAATCAAAATTGACAGTAAACATTACACATACAGAAGTTTCAAAACAATAAAGACATTACAAATGTCATGTTATATATATAATATGACATTTGTACACAAGGGGAAATAAATAAGCATAAATATGGGCTGTATTTACAATGGTGTTTGTTATTCCACTGGTTGTCTTTCTTGTGGCAACAGGTCACAAATCATGCTGCTCTGATGCACACTGTGGTATTTCACCCAGTAGATATGGGAGTTTATCAAAATTGGATTTGTTTTCGAATTCTTTGTGGATCTGTGTAATCTGAGGGAAATATGTCTCTCTAATATGGTCATACATTGGGCAGGAGGTTAGAAGTGCAGATCAGTTTCCACCTCATTTTAGGGCAGGAGCATATAGCCTGTCTTCTCTCTGAGAGCCATGTCTGCCTACGGTCACTTTCTCAACAGTAAGGGCTATGCTCACTGAGTCTGTACATAGTCAAAGCTTTCCTTAAGTTTGTCAGTCACAGTGGTCAGGTATTCATTCTGCCACTGTGTAACTCTCTGTTTAGGGCCAAATAGCATTCTAGTTTGCTCTGTTTTTTTGTTGTTCTTCCAATGTGTCAAGTAATTCTCCTTTTGTTTTCTCATGATTTGGTTGGGTCTGATTGTGCTGCTGTCCTGGGGCTCTGTGGGGTGTGTTTGTGTTTGTGAACAGAGCCCCAGGACCAGCTTGCTTAGGGGACTCTTCTCCAGGTTCATCTCTCTGTAGGTGATGGCTTTGTTATGGAAGGTTTGGGAATCGCTTCTCTTTTAGATGGTTGTAGTCTCTCTGTCTCTCTGTCTCTCTGTCTCTCTGTCTCTCTCTGTCTGTCTCTCTCTGTCTCTCTCTCTGTCTCTCTCTCTGTCTCTCTGTCTCTCTGTCTCTCTGTCTCTCTGTCTCTCTGTCTCTCTCTCTCTCTCTCTCTCTCTCTGTCTCTCTGTCTCTCTGTCTCTCTCTCGTCTCTCTCTCTGTCTCTCTCTCTCTGTCTCTCTGTCTCTCTCTGTCTCTCTCTCTCTCTCTCTCTGTCTCTCTGTCTCTCTGTCTCTCTCTCTGTCTCTCTGTCTCTCTCTCTCTCTGTCTCTCTCTCTGTCTCTCTCTGTCTCTCTCTGTCTCTCTGCTCTCTCTCTCTCTCTCTGTCTCTCTCTGTCTCTCTGTCTCTCTGTCTCTCTTCTCTCTGTCTCTCTCTCTCTGTCTCTCTCTGTCTCTCTGTCTCTCTGTCTCTCTGTCTCTCTCTCTCTGTCTCTCTGCTCTCTGTCTCTCTCTGTCTCTCTGTCTCTCTGTCTCTCTGTCTCTCTCTCTCTGTCTCTCTCTCTGTCTCTCTGTCTCTCTGTCTCTCTCTCTCTGTCTCTCTGTCTCTCTCTCTCTCTCTGTCTCTCTGTCTCTCTCTCTCTGTCTCTCTCTCTCTCTCTAATGACTATATTCTAATCTGTTCTGTTGCTTTCTGGGAAACATCTATTTAATTTGCTGTTAGGGAGAATACTTGGAAAACCAAAATACTTTACTTTCGACAAGGCGCTGTAAAAGTGTTGTTTTCCTGTTCTGCCTGATCAAAATAGCACAACTAGAAACAAGAACACGCTCTCTCCTTGATGTCATCATGACTCATTTAAATGGCGAATGTTCGCCCACCAGAAATCATCAGCAATCTCGCAGTTGATTGGTTTGAGTTGCGTGTTCTGAGCTCTAATTGGTTTCGCCTTGTGAGTGGGTGGGGACTGGGGATGTCATTCTGAACAGATAAGGGCTTTAAGGCTTCATAGACTGCTGGGAATACAGATGAAGTCACTTCTTAACTATTTTATTAAAAGCAGTGGAATAGGACACTCAGGAGATGGAGAGAGAGAGTGTTTATTGGTGTGTTAAGGAGTATCATCAGACAGGCCAAGTGTGCTGAGCAATAAGCCAAGCATATAAAACTCAGAGAGAGCCTTTAGGTGGCTGCAGCCCCGAGAAAGCCTTTCAGAGGTTTGTTTCTTGTGTGTCTGCCTGAATGTATGTGGTCAATGCCTGCAGATAGAGTATAGAGTAGGTCATGTTGGCTTGCCTTGTTGTCTTCATCTGTAAACTCAAGGAGTGACATAGTCCCGTCCGTAGTCCTGTCCGTTG
>NW_026285526.1:0-5075 GCF_023373465.1 Oncorhynchus keta | reverse complement strand
TTTTTTTTATTTTTTTATTTCACCTTTATTTAACCAGGTAGGCTAGTTGAGAACAAGTTCTCATTTGCAACTGCGACCTGGCCAAGATAAAGCATAGCAGTGTGAACAGACAACACAGAGTTACACATGGAGTAAACAATTAGCAAGTCAATAACACAGTAGAAAAAAATGGGCAGTCTATATACAATGTGTGCAAAAGGCATGAGGAGGTAGGCGAATAATACAATTTTGCAGATTAACACTGGAGTGATAAATGATCAGATGGGCATGTACAGGTAGAGATATTGGTGTGCAAAAGAGCAGAAAAGTAAATAAATAAAAACAGTATAAAAACAGTATGGGAATGAGGTAGGTGAAAAAGGGTGAGCTATTTACCTATAGACTATGTACAGCTGCAGCGATCGGTTAGCTGCTCGGATAGCTGATGTTTGAAGTTGGAGAGGGAGATAAAAGTCTCCAACTTCAGCGATTTTGCAATTCGTTCCAGTCACAGGCAGCAGAGTACTGGAACGAAGGCGGCCAAATGAGGTGTTGGCTTTAGGGATGATCAGTGAGATACACCTGCTGGAGCGCGTGCTACGGATGGGTGTTGCCATCGTGACCAGTGAACTGAGATAAGGCGGAGCTTTACCTAGCATGGACTTGTAGATGACCTGGAGCCAGTGGGTCTGGCGACGAATATGTAGTGAGGGCCAGCCGACTAGAGCATACAAGTCGCAGTGGTGGGTGGTATAAGGTGCTTTAGTGACAAAACGGATGGCACTGTGATAGACTGCATCCAGTTTGCTGAGTAGAGTGTTGGAAGCCATTTTGTAGATGACATCGCCGAAGTCGAGGATCGGTAGGATAGTCAGTTTTACTAGGGTAAGCTTGGCAGCGTGAGTGAAGGAGGCTTTGTTGCGGAATAGAAAGCCGACTCTGGATTTGATTTTTGATTGGAGATGTTTGATGTGAGTCTGGAAGGAGAGTTTGCAGTCTAGCCAGACACCTAGGTACTTATAGATGTCCACATATTCAAGGTTGGAACCATCCAGGGTGGTGATGCTAGTCGGGCATGCGGGTGCAGGCAGCGATCGGTTGAAAAGCATGCATTTGGTTTTACTCGCGTTTAAGAGCAGTTGGAGGCCACGGAAGGAGTGCTGTATGGCATTGAAGCTCGTTTGGAGGTTGGATAGCACAGTGTCCAATGACGGGCCGAAAGTATATAGAATGGTGTCGTCTGCGTAGAGGTGGATCAGGGAATCGCCCGCAGCAAGAGCAACATCATTGATATATACAGAGAAAGAGTCGGCCCGAGAATTGAACCCTGTGGCACCCCCATAGAGACTGCCAGAGGACCGGACAGCATGCCCTCTGATTTGACACACTGAACTCTGTCTGCAAAGTAATTGGTGAACCAGGCAAGGCAGTCATCCGAAAAACCGAGGCTGTTGAGTCTGCCGATAAGAATTTGGTGATTGACAGAGTCGAAAGCCTTGGCGAGGTCGATGAAGACGGCTGCACAGTACTGTCTTTTATCGATGGCGGTTATGATATCATTTAGTACCTTGAGTGTGGCTGAGGTGCACCCGTGACCGGCTCGGAAACCAGATTGCACAGCGGAGAAGGTACGGTGGGATTCGAGATGGTCAGTGACCTGTTTGTTGACTTGGCTTTCGAAGACCTTAGATAGGCAGGGCAGGATGGATATAGGTCTATAGCAGTTTGGGTCCAGGGTGTCTCCCCCTTTGAAGAGGGGGATGACTGCGGCAGCTTTCCAATCCTTGGGGATCTCAGACGATATGAAAGAGAGGTTGAACAGGCTGGTAATAGGGGTTGCGACAATGGCGGCAGATAGTTTCAGAAATAGCGGGTCCAGATTGTCAAGCCCAGCTGATTTGTACGGGTCCAGGTTTTGCAGCTCTTTCAGAACATCTGCTATCTGGATTTGGGTAAAGGAGAACCTGGAGAGGCTTGGGTGAGGAACTACGGGGCGGAGCTGTTGGCCGAGGTTGGAGTAGCCAGGCGGAAGGCATGGCCAGCCGTTGAGAAGTGCTTATTGAAGTTTTCGATAATCATGGATTTATCGGTGGAGACCGTGTTTCCTAGCCTCAGTGCAGTGGGCAGCTGGGAGGAGGTGCTCTTGTTCTCCATGGACTTCACAGTGTCCCAGAACTTTTTGGAGTTGGAGCTACAGGATGCAAACTTCTGCCTGAAGAAGCTGGCCTTAGCTTTCCTGACTGACTGCGTGTATTGGTTCCTGACTTCCCTGAACAGTTGCATATCACGGGGGCTATTCGATGCTATTGCAGTCCGCCACAGGATGTTTTTGTGCTGGTCGAGGGCAGTCAGGTCTGGAGTGAACCAAGGGCTGTATCTGTTCTTGGTTCTGCATTTTTGAACGGAGCATGCTTATCTAAAATGGTGAGGAAGTTACTTTTAAAGAATGACCAGGCATCCTCAACTGACGGGATGAGGTCAATGTCCTTCCAGGATACACGGGCCAGGTCGATTAGAAAGGCCTGCTCACAGAAGTGTTTTAGGGAGCGTTTGACAGTGATGAGGGTGGTCGTTTGACTGCGGCTCCGTGGCGGATACAGGCGATGAGGCAGTGATCGCTGAGATCCTGGTTGAAGACAGCGGAGGTATATTTGGAGGGCCAGTTGGTCAGGATGGCGTCTATGAGGGTGCCCTTGTTTACAGAGTTAGGGTTGTACCTGGTGGGTTCCTTGATGATTTGAGTGAGATTGAGGGCATCTAGCTTAGATTGTAGGACTGCCGGGGTGTTAAGCATATCCCAGTTTAGGTCACCTAACAGAACAAACTCTGAAGCTAGATGGGGGCGATCAATTCACAAATGGTGTCCAGGGCGCAGCTGGGAGCTGACGGGGGTCGGTAGCAGGCGGCAACAGTGATAGACTTGTTTCTGGAGAGAGTAATTTTCAAAATTAGTAGTTCAAACTGTTTGGGTATGGACCTGGAAAGTATGACATTACTTTGCAGGCTATCTCTGCAGTAGACTGCGACTCCGCCCCCTTTGGCAGTTCTATCTTGACGGAAGATGTTATAGTTGGGTATGGAAATCTCTGAATTTTTGGTGGCCTTCCTGAGCCAGGATTCAGACACGGCAAGGACATCAGGGTTAGCAGAGTGTGCTAAAGCAGTGAGTAAAACAAACTTAGGGAGGAGGCTTCTGATGTTGACATGCATAAAACCAAGACTTTTCGATCACAGAAGTCAACAAATGAGGGTACCTGGGGGCATGCAGGGCCTGGGTTTACCTCCACATCACCCGCGGAACAGAGAAGGAGTAGTATGAGGGTGCGGCTAAAGGCTATCAAAACTGGTCGCCTAGAGCGTTGGGGGCAGAGGATAAGAGGAGCAGGTTTCTGGGCATGGTAGAATATATTCAGGGCATAATGCGCAGACAGGGGTATGGTGGGGTGCGGGTACAGCGGAGGTAAGCCCAGGCACTGGGTGATGATGAGAGAGGTTGTATCTCTGGACATGCTGGTTGTAATGGGTGAGGTCACCGCATGTGTGGGGGTGGGACAAAGGAGGTAACAGGGGTATGCAGAGTGGATCTAGGGGCTCCATTGTGAACTAAAACAATGATAACTAACCTGAACAACAGTATACAAGGCATATTGACATTTGGGAGAGACATACAGCGAGGCATACAGTAATCACAGGTGTTGAATTGGGAAAGCTAGCTAAAAACAGTAGGCGAGGCTAATCAGCTAGCACAACAAACAGCAGGTAAAATGGCGTTGACTAGGCAACTGGGCCGACAGATAAACAAACAAGCAGAATGGGGTACCGTGATTAATGGACAGTCCAGCGTGCGTCAGCTATGTAGCCAAGAGATCAGTGTCCAGGGGGCAGCGGTGGATGGGCAGGGAAGCTGGGCTGGCGAGTGTTATCCAGGTTTTTTTTTTTTTTTTTTAAACTAACAATGACTAAATAGCTTGTAGCTAGTTAGCTGGTTAGCGTCTGGAGGTTCTTGAGTGTGTCATAAAAATAAATAAAAATTAAAAGTGATAGCGAATCCGTATCACAGTGGATGAGGCAGGTTTCCGGAAGGTATAAACAAATAAAAATCAAAGAGAGATAGAAAGTAAATGGGTTCAGAAGTGTTTGGGATGAGGTGAGTCAGATGGTTAGCAGGCCTGTGCTAACAAGCTAACAGTTCGTAGGCCCGGGCTAGACAAGCTAGCCGTTAGCAGGCCGAATAGCAAGTAGGGAGATAGCGAGGGCTAGAGAGCTAACCTTTGGGGACGTCGCGATGGGGTGAGTCTGTTTATTCCTCTTCTTGCGGTGACATCGACAGACCGGTCGTGGGCCCGGGTAATTGTAGCCCAGGATTATGCTACAGGAGCTCTAGTGCGCTGGGTGAGCTGGAGACACAGCGTTTCAGAAAGCTCGCGGGCCTTGGCCAGCAGATGGATCTTTGGCGATGTCGCAACGAAAAAGCCTGTTGAAACCACCTCGGACGATTATGTCGGCGGACCAGTCGTGATGGATCGGCGGCGCTCCGTGTCGGCAGTAAAGGGTCCAGGCCAATTGGCAAAAGAGGTATCGTTGGGCCTCTTCGGCTAGTCGGGAGGTGGGCTTAGCTCAAGGCTAACTGTAGCTTGTTTTGGGCCAGAGACGTTGGCCAGGAGTAGCCACTCGGAATTGCAGCTAGCTAGTTGCGATGATCCGGTGTAAAGGTTCAGAGCTTGCGGTAGGAATCCGGAGATGTGGTAGAGAAAGAGCAGTCTGATATGCTCTGGGTTGATGTCGCGCTGGTGTTCTAGTTAGCTTAGAAGACCGCTAGCAATGGCTAACTGAGTACGAGCTAGTAGCTAGTTAGCTGGCTAGCTTCTGATGGTGGCTCCGGTTCTAAAGTAAAGTATAGAAAAGGCGGATCCGTACCACATTGGGTGATGCGGGTTGCAGGAGAGTATATTCAGCTCTAGTTTGAAAATGAGATTAAAATATGTACGAAATATATACAGAAAAAAAACGAAGAAAAACTATAAGAAAAACTATATTTACACTAGACAGGACGGGACAAGACAAAACATACGTCCGACTGCTACGCCATCTTGGAT
>NW_026285525.1:0-7530 GCF_023373465.1 Oncorhynchus keta | reverse complement strand
TTCTATCTCTCTTTGATTTTTATTTTGTTTGTATCTCCGGAAACCTGCTCTCCCACTGTGATACGGAATCGCTCATTACTAATTTTATTTTATTTTTATGACACTCAAGAACCTCCAGACGCTAACCAGCCAACTAGCTACAAGCTATTTAGTCATTAAGGTTTTTTTTTAAAACCTGGATAACACTCCGCCAGCCCAGCTTCCTGCTCCATCCACCGGCCAGCCCCCTGACACTGATCTCTTGGCTACATAGCTGACACGCTGGACTGTCCATTAATCACGGCCCCATTCTGCTTGTTTGTTTATCTGTCGGCCCAGCTGCCAGGCCACCGCCATTTTACCTGCTGTTTGTTGTGCTAGCTGATTAGCCTCGCCTACTGTTTTTAGCTAACTTTCCCAACTCAACACCTGTGTGATTACTGTATGCCTCGCTGTATGTCTCTCCCAAATGTCAATATGCCTTGTATACTGTTGTTCAGGTTAGTTATCATTGTTTTAGTTCACAATGGAGCCCCTAGATCCACTCTGCATACCCCTGTTACCTCCTTTGTCCCACCCCCCACACATGCGGTGACCTCACCCATTACAACCAGCATGTCCAGAGATACAACCTCTCTCATCATCACCAGTGCCTGGGCTTACCTCCGCTGTACCCGCACCCCACCATACCCCTGTCTGCGCATTATGCCCTGAATATATTCTACCATGCCCAGAAACCTGCTCCTCTTTATCCTCTGCCCCAACGCTCTAGGCGACCAGTTTTGATAGCCTTTAGCCGCACCCTCATACTACTCCTTCTCTGTTCCGCGGTGATGTGGAGGTAAACCCAGGCCCTGCATGTCCCCAGGTACCTCATTTGTTGACTTCTGTGATCGAAAAGTCTTGGTTTTATGCATGTCAACATCAGAAGCCTCCTCCCTAAGTTTGTTTTACTCACTGCTTTAGCACACTCTGCTAACCCTGATGTCCTTGCCGTGTCTGAATCCTGGCTCAGGAAGGCCACCAAAATTCAGAGATTTCCATACCCAACTATAACATCTTCCGTCAAGATAGAACTGCCAAAGGGGGCGGAGTCGCAGTCTCACGCAGAGATAGCCTGCAAAGTAATGTCATACTTTCCAGGTCCATACCCAAACAGTTTGAACTACTAATTTTGAAAATTACTCTCTCCAGAAACAAGTCTCTCACTGTTGCCGCCTGCTACCGACCCCCGTCAGCTCCCAGCTGTGCCCTGGACACCATTTGTGAATTGATCGCCCCCATCTAGCTTCAGAGTTTGTCCTGTTAGGTGACCTAAACTGGGATATGCTTAACACCCCGGCAGTCCTACAATCTAAGCTAGATGCCCTCAATCTCACGCAAATCATCAAGGAACCCACCAGGTACAACCCTAACTCTGTAAACAAGGGCACCTCATAGACGTCATCCTGACCAACTGGCCCTCCAAATATACCTCCGCTGTCTTCAACCAGGATCTCAGCGATCACTGCCTCATCGCCTGTATCCGCCACGGAGCCGCAGTCAAACGACCACCCTCATCACTGTCAAACGCTCCCTAAAACACTTCTGTGAGCAGGCCTTTTCTAATCGACCTGGCCCGTATCCTGGAAGGACATTGACCTCATCCTGTCAGTTGAGGATGCCTGGTCATTCTTTAAAAGTAACTTCCTCACCATTTTGGATAAGCATGCTCCGTTCAAAAATGCAGAACCAAGAACAGATACAGCCCTTGGTTCACTCCAGACCTGACTGCCTCGACCAGCACAAAAACATCCTGTGGCGGACTGCAATAGCATCGAATAGCCCCCGTGATATGCAACTGTTCAGGGAAGTCAGGAACCAATACACGCAGTCAGTCAGGAAAGCTAAGGCCAGCTTCTTCAGGCAAAAGTTTGCATCCTGTAGCTCCAACTCCAAAAAGTTCTGGGACACTGTGAAGTCCATGGAGAACAAGAGCACCTCCTCCCAGCTGCCCACTGCACTGAGGCTAGGAACACGGGTCTCCACCGATAAATCCATGATTATCGAAAACTTCAATAAGCACTTCAACGGCTGGCCATGCCTTCCGCCTGGCTACTCCAACCTCGCCAACAGCTCCGCCCCGTAGTTCCTCACCCAAGCCTCTCCAGGTTCTCCTTACCCAAATCCAGATAGCAGATGTTCTGAAAGAGCTGCAAAACCTGGACCCGTACAAATCAGCTGGGCTTGACAATCTGGACCCGCTATTTCTGAAACTATCTGCCGCCATTGTCGCAACCCCTATTACCAGCCTGTTCAACCTCTCTTTCATATCGTCTGAGATCCCCAAGGATTGAAAGCTGCCGCAGTCATCCCCCTCTTCAAAGGAGGAGACACCCTGGACCCAAACTGCTATAGACCTATATCCATCCTGCCCTGCCTATCTAAGGTCTTCGAAAGCCAAGTCAACAAACAGGTCACTGACCATCTCGAATCCCACCGTACCTTCTCCGCTGTGCAATCTGGTTTCCGAGCCGGTCACGGGTGCACCTCAGCCACACTCAAGGTACTAAATGATATCATAACCGCCATCGAGCAAAGACAGTACTGTGCAGCCGTTTTCATCGACCTCGCCAAGGCTTTCACTCTGTCAATCACCAAATTCTTATCGGCAGACTCAACAGCCTCGGTTTTTCGGATGACTGCCTTGCCTGGTTCACCAATTACTTTGCAGACAGAGTTCAGTGTGTCAAATCAGAGGGCATGCTGTCCGGTCCTCTGGCAGTCTCTATGGGGGTGCCACAGGGTTCAATTCTCGGGCCGACTCTTTTCTCTGTATATATCAATGATGTTGCTCTTGCTGCGGGCGATTCCCTGATCCACCTCTACGCAGACGACACCATTCTATATACTTTCGGCCCGTCATTGGACACTGTGCTATCAAACCTCCAAACGAGCTTCAATGCCATACAGCACTCCTTCCGTGGCCTCCAACTGCTCTTAAAACGCGAGTAAACCAAATGCATGCTTTTCAACCGATCGCTGCCTGCACCCGCATGCCCGACTAGCATCACCACCCTGGATGGTTCCAACCTTGAATATGTGGACATCTATAAGTACCTAGGTGTCTGGCTAGACTGCAAACTCTCCTTCCAGACTCACATCAAACATCTCCAATCAAAAATCAAATCCAGAGTCGGCTTTCTATTCCGCAACAAAGCCTCCTTCACTCACGCTGCCAAGCTTACCCTAGTAAAACTGACTATCCTACCGATCCTCGACTTCTCGCGATGTCATCTACAAAAATGGCTTCCAACACTCTACTCAGCAAACTGATGCAGTCTATCACAGTGCCATCCGTTTTGTCACTAAAGCACCTTATACCACCCACCACTGCGCCTTGTATGCTCTAGTCGGCTGGCCCTCACTACATATTCGTCGCCAGACCCACTGGCTCCAGGTCATTTACAAGTCCATGCTAGGTAAAGCTCCGCCTTATCTCAGTTCACTGGTCACGATGGCAACACCCATCCGTAGCACGCGCTCCAGCAGGTGTATCTCACTGATCATCCCTAAAGCCAACACCTCATTTGGCGCCTTCGTTCCAGTACTCTGCTGCCTGTGACTGGAACGAATTGCAAAAATCGCTGAAGTTGAGACTTTTATCTCCCTCACCAACTTCAAACATCAGCTATCCGAGCAGCTAACTGATCGCTGCAGCTGTACATAGTCTATAGGTAAATAGCTCACCCTTATTCACCTACCTCATTCCCATACTGTTTTTATACTGTTTTTATTTATTTACTTTTCTGCTCTTTTGCACACCAATATCACCAATATCTACCTGTACATGCCCATCTGATCATTTATCACTCCAGTGTTAATCTGCAAAATTGTATTATTCGCCTACCTCCTCATGCCTTTTGCACACATTGTATATAGATTGCCCATTTTTTTCTACTGTGTTATTGACTAGTTAATTGTTTACTCCATGTGTAACTCTGTGTTGTCTGTTCACACTGCTATGCTTTATCTTGGCCAGGTCGCAGTTGCAAATGAGAACTTGTTCTCAACTAGCCTACCTGGTTAAATAAAGGTGAAATAAAAAAAAAAAAAAAAAAAATACCATGGTATTATTTCACTGTAATAGCTACTGTAAATTGGACAGTGCAGTTAGATGAACAAGAATTTAAGCTTTCTGCCAATATCAGATATGTCCTGGGAAATGTTCTTGTTACTTACAACCTCATGCTAATCGCATTAGCCTACGTTAGCTCAAACCTCCCGTTCCTAAAGAAGCTTTTGTTTTAGGCTCACTGCAGTAAATATACCACACTTCCCAAGAGGACTCTATTAATATTGGGCCTGAAAGGGGAACACCTTTAATTCTATTCTCTGGTCGACTGTACTTCAGCCTCACTTGGATCAATATATTACACAAAAAGGTGACAAGAGAAGAGATAAGAGGTAGAAACAAGTGAGGAGAGGAGTGAGGCAGCTAATAAGCAAAGTTCAAATATGGTAACAAAGTATGTTCAAATGTTCAGTTCAGTAAGTCTTTATTGTTCCAGAAGGGGAAAAATAAAACAGATATTTTACAACGTGAGTCCATAAACAACATTTACAAATGCGGAATAAATATATGTAATGATAAATACAGTATAATAAGGATTATAGGAAGTTCAAATATATGCAAAACAAGGCCAAAAGGTAAAGAAGTCAGTGGCACACAGAGCAGCAAGATTAATTTCACAACAAAATAAAATAGTTTAAATACAGAAAAAGTTGAATTATTAAAATGTAAATCAAACTTGCATAATATATTGATCATACACTCTAAACCCTGTCATTACTCAAAACTTTTGAGGAAACCCATTGCACTTAGTATATCTGAGTACAGTTACTTAAAGTGATTTTGTAGTCCTCACTTAAACCGATAGAGTCACTGTGATCCTGTAGGGGTTCACATTTGAGGTGTATAAAAAATAAGCCCCAATATAATTTCCCTGTGGCCTTGCCTTTTCGAGTGAATTGTAGCACCCATGACTATATTTGTTAGTAACATGGATATGGTTGTTGAATTTGATCATTTTTAGTCCTGTGGCCTTCAACAAGTGAATTCCTAGGTGAATGTTATCATTATAATTAAATGTTTTATGACAATACATTACATACAGTCAGGGATGGACTGGGAGTAAAAAAACAGCCCAGGACTTTGATCCAGACCAGCCCACCAGAACAGGCCCCCGTATACTCCCCCACGGCCGCCCTGCTAATGCACACACGACCAGTCCCTAATACAACCACCAAGCTGCATCACAACCATTGATCACCATTGCAGTACTACTTTAAAAAGGCTGCGGAACGCACACACACAAATGCTGCACATTGTTATAAAACCTCTACAGAAAACACACTGAAATTGTCATGATTGAACAACCTCACATCACATGAAGCCTTGAGTGAAAAAGAGATGCTAAAATATCCACAATACTCACTGAGACATAGAACTGTCTAACTGCTGCGCAGGGTCAGCTGGCTGGCTTTAAGTCATGGGAGTACACCTTCTAAAAAACAATGGTTGAACACCTCTCCAAACATAGAACGTAACCTGTAAGAGAGCAGAACAAGCCATCATGAGTCATGATTCATCTACATCACCTGAAGCTTAGATTAAAAAGAGATGCTAAAATATCCACAATACTCACTGAAACATAGAACTGTCTAACTGCAGATGCCAAAATATCCACAATGCTCACTGAAACATAGAATCTGTCTAACTGCTGCTCAAGGTCAGCTGGCTGGCTTTACTCTGTCAAAGTATTGGACAGCAATATCACAGACAGGAAAAAGAGACATTAGAAATGTAGGAGTAAAATAATGGTAAGTAAGCAAGTTATAGGAAATATGTCACAACAGCTGGCTTTTCTCTGCAACTCTATGGATCACCATGTCAGTATCCAGGGCCATTAGGATGTCCTTCCCGGTGGCCATCAGCATGAAGGCCTCTAGGTGTTCTTGTGAGAGAGTGCTCTTGATATACTTTAAGGTAGAGAAACTTTACTCACAAGCTACCTGGGTAATAGAGAGGGTGAGTAGGAACTACCTGGGTTGCTGAGAGGGTGAGTAGGAACTACCTGGGTAACAGAGGGTGAGTAGGAACTACCTGGGTAACAGAGGGTGAGTAGGAACTACCTGGGTAACTGAGAGGGTGAGTAGGAACTACCTGGGTAACAGAGGGTGTGTAGGAACTACCTGGGTAACTGAGAGGGTGAGTAGGAACTACCTGGGTAACTGAGAGGGTGAGTAGGAACTACCTGGGTAACAGAGGGTGTGTAGGAACTACCTGGTAACAGAGTGTGTAGGAACTAACTGGGTAACTGAAAGGGTGAGTAGGAACTACCTGGGTAACAGAGGGTGAGTAGGAACTGGTATCCACATGGCCAAGGCCAAGTATATGGTATGCATCAGTCAGCAGGTTGTACCGTCTCAGCATCTGCTAACAACACAGTGGAAATTCTTTGCAGCATGAGCAGCATTTATTATTCATTTCCACCAGGTCATCCTCCACTGTCCTGGTCATGTATTACTCCAATCCTGAACTTTCCCCATTTTTCCACTGTACAGCGAGGCTCTGCAAATTGTCAACAGTTGCTCTTGTAACAGTATGATTAAATTGTTAAATTCCAACATAAAATGGACATTATGCCACCTCCTGGTGGATTACTGTGTTTACATTGTCTAACACACTCAGTGATAAAGGTATGGGATTCTGGGTAATCCACAGCAGAATTATGGAGAATTGCTGTGGGTGAGTTGAAAATTGAATGGTCTAGGGACAGAAATATATAAAGTTGACATTAAATCATAAAACCCACATTTTACCTCGTACATTAGCAATTTATGTTTAGTAATTAATGTTGTTGGTTTAGTGTCAAATAAGCCACTCTATATGTTACTTGCCATGTGAGTTTTATGCTAGCTAACGAATGCATCTTCTTTAGGAGTGCCATTTGTATCCTGTCGACTACTGATCATTCATCCATACTGTGTGTGCCCCATCATTGCAGGTAATTTATGACAAATATATAAAATATATGTTTTATAAACTCATGAGCTCCAGCCAGCGCATTAGCCTGGTTTTGTTAGCTGAGGAAAATATGTGGTGCATTCTAGGTGTATTATATTTCTTCGCCACAAGAGTGTGACAGAGTAATTTTAGGTTAATGTGATTTCTTTTGATAATAAAAAGGATGATAGTTTATTCTGATGTTGTGAATATTGTCACGCCTTGGTCTTAGTATTTTGTGTTTTCTTTATTATTTGTTCAGGCCAGGGTGTGACATGGGGTTATTGTATTGTTCGTATTGGGGTTTGTAGTATTTGGGATCGCGGCTGATTAGGGGTGTTGTATAGGCCTGGCTGCCTGAGGCGGTTCTCAATCAGAGTCAGGTGATTCTCGTTGTCTCCGATTGGGAACCATATTTAGGTAGCCTGGTTTCGCTTTGTATTTCGTGGGTGATTGTTCCTGTCTCTGTGTAGTTTCACCAGATAGGCTGTAATCAGGTTTTT
>NW_026285524.1:0-9444 GCF_023373465.1 Oncorhynchus keta | reverse complement strand
AAAGGTAAATGATTTAATTTGGTTGCTTTTCTTATTTTCGTGAAAATGTTTTTGTGACAAAATATCTTGTTTAAAACGGGAACGTTTTTCATCCAATAATTAAAATAGCGCCCCCTATATCCAAGAAGTTAATGAGAGAACGGTTTGTCATAGAGTAAACTATGCTCAGCTCAGTGGCCCTGCCCATGTGAACAGACATTGGTTATAAACTATGAAACACGCCCTTCTCTCCCCTCCTATATAAAGCCCTTGACGAAAATGTAACTTTCTGTTCCGAGGACGTTAGGGCGACAGTCCTAAGTTAAAAGGGCTCAGATAATAAGCTGTTCCAAGGACGTGTGGACATGAGGCCCCCATGTTGAAAGGACAAAGACCAACTACAGAACTAAGCCAACCTTTGAGAACGAAATTAGCATCGAATTTCAATGTGAAGGTGACAACCTACACCCCGGAAGGATGCATTTCAACTATACCAGCCAGAATATAGCATGAGCTTAAAAGTATGGCAACTTGGTATGAACTTTGAACTCTTATTCACTCCAGAAGTGATACCTCCTAGCCGTTGAGTTAGCAGCAGTCACTAAATGTGGTCTAGGAGAGGACGGACAGAGTATCCATACTACCACGCTCCATTCTTCAGTGGACCAGAGATCCATAAAGGACAAACTGGCCTTCCATCGACGACCAATCTACCGAAGCGCAGCTCAGAGTAAATATTTATTGCATTCTCCTTTTTGAAATGGGTGGTTATTTCGAATGCATAAGAATCTGTATTTACGATAGCATAGCTTCTCCCTTTGTTACTCAGTCTTCCCGCTCTTTCACTCATTTACATTTACATTTAAGTCATTTAGCAGACGCTCTTATCCAGAGCGACTTACAAATTGGTGCATTCACCTTATGACATCCAGTGGAACAGCCACTTTACAATAGTGCATCTAAATCTTTTAAGGGGGGGGGGGTGAGAAGGATTAATTTATCCTATCCTAGGTATTCCTTAAAGAGGTGGGGTTTCAGGTGTCTCCGGAAGGTGGTGATTGACTCCGCTGTCCTGGCGTCGTGAGGGAGTTTGTTCCACCATTGGGGAGCCAGAGCAGCGAACAGTTTTGACTGGGCTGAGCGGGAACTGTACTTCCTCAGTGGTAGGGAGGCGAGCAGGCCAGAGGGTGGATGAACGCAGTGCCCTTGTTTGGGTGTAGGGCCTGATCAGAGCCTGGAGGTACTGAGGTGCCGTTCCCCTCACAGCTCCGTAGGCAAGCACCATGGTCTTGTAGCGGATGCGAGCTTCAACTGGAAGCCAGTGGAGAGAGCGGAGGAGCGGGATGACGTGAAGAACTTGGGAAGGTTGAACACCAGACGGGCTGCGGCGTTCTGGATGAGTTGTAGGGGTTTAATGGCACAGGCAGGGAGCCCAGCCAACAGCGAGTTGCAGTAATCCAGACGGGAGATGACAAGTGCCTGGATTAGGACCTGCACCGCTTCCTGTGTGAGGCAGGGTCGTACTCTGCGGATGTTGTAGAGCATGAACCTACAGGAACGGGCCACCGCCTTGATGTTAGTTGAGAACGACAGGGTGTTGTCCAGGATCACGCCAAGGTTCTTAGCGCTCTGGGAGGAGGACACAATGGAGTTGTCAACCGTGATGGCGAGATCATGGAACGGGCAGTCCTTCCCCGGAAGGAAGAGCAGCTCCGTCTTGCCGAGGTTCAGCTTGAGGTGGTGAGCCGTCATCCACACTGATATGTCTGCCAGACATGCAGAGATGCGATTCGCCACCTGGTCATCAGAAGGGGGAAAGGAGAAGATTAATTGTGTGTCGTCTGCATAGCAATGATAGGAGAGACCATGTGAGGTTATTACAGAGCCAAGTGACTTGGTGTATAGCGAGAATAGGAGAGGGCCTAGAACAGAGCCCTGGGGGACACCAGTGGTGAGAGCGCGTGGTGAGGAGACAGATTCTCGCCACGCCACCTGGTAGGAGCGACCTGTCAGGTAGGACGCAATCCAAGCGTGGGCCGCGCCGGAGATGCCCAACTCGGAGAGGGTGGAGAGGAGGATCTGATGGTTCACAGTATCGAAGGCAGCCGATAGGTCTAGAAGGATGAGAGCAGAGGAGAGAGAGTTAGCTTTAGCAGTGCGGGAGCGCCTCCGTGATACAGAGAAGAGCAGTCTCAGTTGAATGACTAGTCTTGAAACCTGACTGATTTGGATCAAGAAGGTCATTCTGAGAGAGATAGCGGGAGAGCTGGCCAAGGACGGCACGTTCAAGAGTTTTGGAGAGAAAAGAAAGAAGGGATACTGGTCTGTAGTTGTTGACAACGGAGGGATCGAGTGTAGGTTTTTTTTTCAGAAGGGTGCAACTCTCGCTCTCTTGAAGACGGAAGGGGGCGTAGCCAGCGGTCAGGGATGAGTTGATGAGCGAGAGTGAGGTAAGGGAGAAGGTCTCCGGAAATGGTCTGGAGAAGAGGGAGGGGATAGGGTCGGCGGGCAGGTTGTTGGGCGGCCGGCCGTCACAAGACGCGAGATTTCATCTGGAGAGAGAGGGAGAAAGAGGTCAGAGCACAGGGTAGGGCAGTGTGAGCAGAACCAGCAGTGTCGTTTGACTTAGCAAACGAGGATCGGATGTCGTCGACCTTCTTTTCAAAATGGTTGACGAAGTCATCTGCAGAGAGAGGAGGAGGGGGGAGGAGGATTCAGGAGGGAGGAGAAGGTGGCAAAGAGCTTCCTAGGGTTAGAGGCAGATGCTTGGAATTTAGAGTGGTAGAAAGTGGCTTTAGCAGCAGAGACAGAGGAGGAAAATGTAGAGAGGAGGGAGCGAAAGGATGCCAGGTCCGCAGGGAGGCGGGTTTTCCTCCATTTCCGCTCGGCTGCCCGGAGCCCTGTTCTGTGAGCTCGCAATGAGTCGTCGAGCCACGGAGCGGGAGAGGAGGACCGAGCCGGCCTGGAAGATAGGGGACATAGAGAGTCAAAGGATGCAGAAAGGGAGGAGAGGAGGGTTGAGGAGGCAGAATCAGGAGATAGGTTGGAGAAGGTTTGAGCAGAGGGAAGAGATGATAGGATGGAAGAGGAGAGAGTAGCGGGGGAGAGAGAGCGAAGGTTGGGACGGCGCGATACCATCCGAGTAGGGGCAGTGTGGGAAGTGTTGGATGAGAGCGAGAGGGAAAAGGATACAAGGTAGTGGTCGGAGACTTGGAGGAGTTGCAATGAGGTTAGTGGAAGAACAGCATCTAGTAAAGATGAGGTCGGCGTATTGCCTGCCTTGTGAGTAGGGGGAAGGTGAGAGGGTGAGGTCAAAAGAGGAGAGGAGTGGAAAGAAGGAGGCAGAGAGGAATGAGTCAAAGGTAGACGTGGGGAGGTTAAAGTCGCCCAGAACTGTGAGAGGTGAGCCGTCCTCAGGAAAGGAGCTTATCAAGGCATCAAGCTCATTGATGAACTCTCCGAGGGGACCTGGAGGGCGATAAATGATAAGGATGTTAAGCTTGAAAGGGCTGGTAACTGTGACAGCATGAAATTCAAAGGAGGCGATAGACAGATGGGTAAGGGGAGAAAGGGAGAATGACCACTTGGGAGAGATGAGGATCCCGGTGCCACCACCCCGCTGACCAGAAGCTCTCGGGGTGTGCGAGAACACGTGGGCGGACGAAGATAGAGCAGTAGGAGTAGCAGTGTTATCTGTGGTGATCCATGTTTTCCGTCAGTGCCAAGAAGTCGAGGGACTGGAGGGAGGCATAGGCTGAGATGAACTCTGCCTTGTTGGCCGCAGATCGGCAGTTCCAGAGGCTACCGGAGACCTGGAACTCCACGTGGGCCGTGCGCGCTGGGACCACCAGATTAGGGTGGCCGCGGCCACGCGGTGTGGAGCGTTTGTATGGTCTGTGCAGAGAGGAGAGAACAGGGATAGACAGACACATAGTTGACAGGCTACAGAAGAGGCTACGCTAATGCAAGGAGATTGGAATGACAAGTGGACTACACGTCTCGAATGTTCAGAAAGTTAAGCTTACGTAGCAAGAATCTTATTGACTAAAATGATTAAAATGACACAGTACTGCTGAAGTAGGCTGGCTGGCAGTGGCTGCGTTGTTGACTTTGTAGGCTAGCTGGCAGTGGCTGCGTTGTTGACACTACACTAATCAAGTCGTTCCGTTGAGTGTAATAGTTTCTACAGTGCTGCTATTCGGGGCTAGCTGGCTAGCTAGCAGTGTTGATTACGTTACGTTGCGTTAAAAGAACGACAATAGCTGGCTAGCTAACCTAGAAAATCGCTCTAGACTACACAATTATCTTTGATACACAGACGGCTATGTAGCTAGCTATGTAGCTAGCTACGATCAAACAAATCAAACCGTTGTGCTGTAATGAAATGAAATGAAAATGTGATACTACCTGTGGAGCGAAGCGGAATGCGACCGGGTTGTTGAGTGCGGAAGTTCTATTCAGTAGACGTTGGCTAGCTGTTGGCTAGCTAGCAGTGTCTCCTACGTTAAGGACGACAAATAGCTGGCTAGCTAACCTCGATAAATTAAGATAATCACTCTAAGACTACACGCTCTAAACTACACAATTATCTTGGATACGAAGACAGCAAAGACAACTATGTAGCTAGCTAACACTACACTAATCAAGTCGTTCAGTTGAGTGTAATCGTTTCTATAGTGCTGCTATTCGGTAGACGGTGGACGTTTGCTAGCTGGCTAGCTGCTGGGCAGATAGCAGTGTAGACTACGTTAGGACGACGAAATACGAAGTTGCAATAGAAGTGCTGACTGTTTCACTTTGTTGTCCTCTTTCTTTTCCTTTTTCTTCTGTCCTTCTTTTGTCCTTATTTTGTCTTCCTTTCTTCTGTTAACTAGATATTTTTTGTTGTTATTCTTTGTAAGCTAGCTCGCTTCTTCCAGGAGAGTCCCTAGCAACTGCTTAGCAACAAGTAAACAATTCTGCTAGCAATTCAGCTAGCTAAGATAACTGTACAATTTTATGAAAAATAGTTAATTTTTCAAAAGCCTGTCTTTTTTGCTTTGTTCCTTGTTTTGTCTTCTATTGAGTCTTGCAGTTTACTCTTGATTTTTTTCGATTTTTTCACTCTAAAAAAACATTTAAATCTCAATATATACAGGAGCTCATTTTTCAGCAGCTGCTCAAATTTAGAACTCCGGAACACTCAAACCCAACCCCCTCTCTTTATGCAACCAGCCGTCGTATCTGTTCTGTCCACCAGCGACGTTTTCTTTATGACATAATTTGTAATCAATGTATGATCCATTCTGTGTGATTATTTAGGTATTTAGTAAATAAGTAATTAAACAACATTTTGTATTGCTGATTCAACTTGTTAGACAGGGTTCGTGAAGATTTTACCACTTTCAGATGAGACTAAACGAGGTGACTGCTATTGATGTAAAAGATGACTAGGTCTTTAAGAGTTTATTCGAAAGATAACAGCTCTACAAACATTATTTCGTGGTGCCAATGAAAGGAGAGATCCCACGATGTACAATAATAGTTTAGATGAATAACCCCAAGCTTTGAGGGGAAAGATAACAGCTATATCTGCGTTGTGCTTGTACAATCGATTAACGACATGGGTTAGCTCAAACAGAAGCAAAAGATGAGCATTAAACCAACACAGGGAATCCCATTGCTGTAAATCGGAAGTAAACTAATAGTTGCCTCAAATATTTAGAGCTAAACAAAATGAGTGAAATCCTTAAATCGTTAGATGTACATCATTTGCAATATATGTTCTAAACTTTTGGTCTAAGCATCATGAATATTAATGCAGATGCGCTCTAATCCGAATTAGCAGAGATTGAGAATGAGTGACGTTAGCTAAAGAAGTCTGATCTGTAACGTAAATGTTAGCAAACTATCTAATCTGGCATTAACATAATAAGAAAATACTGATTAGTGGAAAAATGCACATAATGCTATAGCTAGTTACCATCAACTCCTGGTGGAGTTACAGTCCCTTGCAGCACAGGTAACCAGTCTGTTAACAGATAAACAACAGTAACGTCCGGTTGGATGGCCCGGTTCAGTCCTTAAACTGGCTAGCATAACTAGCCTCCAGATAGCCCGTTGCTTCTGATATTGGTTTGTTAGGCAAGAATTTCACCCAAAATTGGAAAGAGAGAACTGGGTTACTGTTTTGTTCGATCTTCACTTGCGTGTCAAATTCTTCAGAATGAAATCCTTAGGTAGCGCTGATTCTGATAAGCTTTTCCGAACGCCATCTGGGGTTGTTATCCTCAAATCTGCAGGGTTCCACAGGCCATAATGGATTCCCTCACAGCCCCTGAGCATCGCCCTCACCTCCCTGAAGGCAGCCCTCTGCTTGGTAACCGCCTGAATGTAGTCAGGGTCGATTTGGATCTGGTCTCCAAGTGTGGATATCACTTGTTTGACCTCAGCTGATTTGTGAAGGATTGCTTTTTTCTCTTGGTAGAAGTGGCAATTTATCATGAATGCTGGTGGTGGCTGGTCATCCATCCCCCGGTCTCTCTCGTAGAGTGCGATGTGCGCAGTCTAGCAGTGGGGGGTTTGTCCAGGCCGAGTGCCTGTTGTAGCGTCTCTGCGATTAACTCTGTAGGGCGCTTGTCATCCTCCTGTCTCTCTCTCACACCTAGGGTTGCCAACTTTCTCACTACCAAATAAAGGACAAAAGGTGGCGTGCCAGTGCACGGTGCCACGGCGGTGTGGGTATGGTGTTGTGTGCATTAATATACACTGTATATTCATGCTCTTATTCAATTGGAAAGGCAAAACATGTGTCACGTTCGTCATAATGTGGAGACCAAGGCTCAGCGTGATAAGTGTACATAACTCTTTTAATGAAAAGAACGAACACTGAACAAAACAAAACGAACCGTGAAGCTATATGACTAGTGCAAACAGGCAACTAAACATAGAATAACAACCCATAAACTATCCAAGGAATATGGCTACCTAAATATGGTCCCCAATCAGGGGACAGCTGCCTCTGATTGAGAACCAATCTAGGCAACCATGGACATATAAACACCTACACTAGGTGTTTAATAAAGAAAACAAAGACAACTAAGGTCAGGGTGTGACAACATGTTTATTTTCCATTTACTCTTTAGCTTTACTAAAACTGTATCATCATGTAAACGTATGTGAGAAAAACATCAAAATAAATGACCAAAGAAAACACAATTTGGACCTTTACAGCGAAAAAAAAACCCATTTAAAATGCAAAAGAGGAAAAGAGGGGCATGAGTCACTCACCAAGTCTACTTTTCCATGGATAAGTTTTGCTGCTCTTGACTGATTCAAGCAGTCCTTTGTCGTTTTGCATAGCCAGAGAGAAGACCTTACATGACAAGTCACAGTTCACAGATATTGATTTTGATCAGCTCTGTGCTCCATCTGTTTCTTGAGTCTGACCATCTAATGGTCACCAGAGAGAAAACCCTCTGGTACACAGAGGAAAAATGAGACAATCCGGAACAGGGCTCCGGGCAGCCGAGCGGAAATGGAGGAAAACTCGCCTCCCTGCGGACCTGGCATCCTTTCACTCCCTCCTCTCTACATTTTCCTCCTCTGTCTCTGCTGCTAAAGCCATTTTCTACCACTCTAAATTCCAAGCATCTGCCTCTAACCCTAGGAAGCTCTTTGCCACCTTCTCCTCCCTCCTGAATCCTCCTCCCCCTCCCCCCTCCCTCTCTGCAGATGACTTCGTCAACCATTTTGAAAAGAAGGTCGACGACATCCGATCCTCGTTTGCTAAGTCAAACGGCACCGCTGGTTCTGCTCACACTGCCCTACCCTGTGCTCTGACCTCTTTCTCCCCTCTCTCTCCAGATGAAATCTTGCGTCTTGTGACGGCCGGCCGCCCAACAACCTGCCCGCTTGACCCTATCCCCTCCTCTCTTCTCCAGACCATTTCCGGAGACCTTCTCCCTTACCTCACCTCGCTCATCAACTCATCCCTGACCGCTGGCTACGTCCCTTCCGTCTTCAAGAGAGCGAGAGTTGCACCCCTTCTGAAAAAACCTACACTCGATCCCTCCGATGTCAACAACTACAGACCAGTATCCCTTCTTTCTTTTCTCTCCAAAACTCTTTAACGTGCCGTCCTTGGCCAGCTCTCCCGCTATCTCTCTCAGAATGACCTTCTTGATCCAAATCAGTCAGGTTTCAAGACTAGTCATTCAACTGAGACTGCTCTTCTCTGTATCACGGAGGCGCTCCGCACTGCTAAAGCTAACTCTCTCTCCTCTGCTCTCATCCTTCTAGACCTATCGGCTGCCTTCGATACTGTGAACCATCAGATCCTCCTCTCCACCCTCTCCGAGTTGGGCATCTCCGGCGCGGCCCACGCTTGGATTGCGTCCTACCTGACAGGTCGCTCCTACCAGGTGGCGTGGCGAGAATCTGTCTCCTCACCACGCGCTCTCACCACTGGTGTCCCCCAGGGCTCTGTTCTAGGCCCTCTCCTATTCTCGCTATACACCAAGTCACTTGGCTCTGTCATAACCTCACATGGTCTCTCCTATCATTGCTATGCAGACGACACACAATTAATCTTCTCCTTTCCCCCTTCTGATGACCAGGTGGCGAATCGCATCTCTGCATGTCTGGCAGACATATCAGTGTGGATGACGGATCACCACCTCAAGCTGAACCTCGGCAAGACGGAGCTGCTCTTCCTCCCGGGGAAGGACTGCCCGTTCCATGATCTCGCCATCACGGTTGACAACTCCATTGTGTCCTCCTCCCAGAGCGCTAAGAACCTTGGCGTGATCCTGGACAACACCCTGTCGTTCTCAGCTAACATCAAGGCGGTGGCCCGTTCCTGTAGGTTCATGCTCTACAACATCCGCAGAGTACGACCCTGCCTCACACAGGAAGCGGCGCAGGTCCTAATCCAGGCACTTGTCATCTCCCGTCTGGATTACTGCAACTCGCTGTTGGCTGGGCTCCCTGCCTGTGCCATTAAACCCCTACAACTCATCCAGAACGCCGCAGCCCGTCTGGTGTTCAACCTTCCCAAGTTCTCTCACGTCATCCCGCTCCTCCGCTCTCTCCACTGGCTTCCAGTTGAAGCTCGCATCCGCTACAAGACCATGGTGCTTGCCTACGGAGCTGTGAGGGGAACGGCACCTCAGTACCTCCAGGCTCTGATCAGGCCCTACACCCAAACAAGGGCACTGCGTTCATCCACCTCTGGCCTGCTCAGTTCCCGCTCAGCCCAGTCAAAACTGTTCGCTGCTCTGGCCCCCCAATGGTGGAACAAACTCCCTCACGACGCCAGGACAGCGGAGTCAATCACCACCTTCCGGAGACACCTGAAACCCCACCTCTTTAAGGAATACCTAGGATAGGATAAGTAATCCTTCTCACCCCCCTTTAAGATTTAGATGCACTATTGTAAAGTGACTGTTCTACTGGATGTCATAAGGTGAATTCACCAATTTGTAA
>NW_026285523.1:0-3045 GCF_023373465.1 Oncorhynchus keta | reverse complement strand
TCAATTTTTGCTGTGCTGTCTATTTGAGATTGAAAGGAACATTGTGACAGTTTTCCACAAGTTGCAACATTGAAATACAGAAAACACTTTTTTCCATAAACAAAAGCTCTAAATCATGTTTGATGCACTCTAGATGTCCAATTTTTTGGTTGTGCTGTCTATTTGAGATTGAAAGGAACATTGTGGACAGTTTTCAGCAAGTTGCAACATTGAAATACAGAAAAAGGGCTTTTTCCATAAACAAGCTCTAAATCATGTTTGATGCACTCTGTATGTCCAATTTTTGCTGTGCTGTCTATTTAAGATGAAATAAACATTGTGGACAGTTTTCCACAAGTTGCAACATTGAAATACAGAAAAACGTTTTTTTTTTCCATAAAACAAGCTCTAAATCAGGGGTGTCAAACTCATTTCGCATCGTGGGCCACATACGGCCTAGGGAGATGTCAAGTGGGCCGGACCATTAAATTTATACCATACTCTGCTATAAATAGCCAAAATATTCATGTCTTTCCTTTGTTTTGGTGTAAAGAAGCACAAGAACATTAGAAATATTGAAATTTAATGAACTATCCTTTTACAAAACATTTCATGAAACACCTACATTTCCTTAGACAAATGTGCAATTTACTTTTATCATTCACAAATATGCATTGCAACTGATCCCACGATTGTACAAAGGCACAAAACTTTAATTGGTACTGAAAAATATAGTAATGCACTTTAAGATTTAAATTAGACTTTAAAGCAGCAAATTTTTAAACCACTTACACATACGCATATAAAATCTAAATGTAATCCCTGCGTACCTTACAAACTAAGGAGAGTGATTTTAAATGTGTAATGAAGAAAGTGTTCGTCTGTCCTGTAAATCTGTAAATCATACATGAAACATACATACACATACAATACATACTGAAAATGTATGGAGTTGTATGAACAGTAGAATTCCATCACACAACTTTTGTTTTGAAGCTGCTGACTAACATTAAAGTGCACATTTTTTAAATCACCACAGTAAGATTCATCTTCACAGAGCTGTATTCTTTCAATGCAAACAGTATCTAAGGCAGCATTTTAAAGGTGTTAGTCTAGTCTGACTTGTATTTGTACCTGAAACTTGGCATCTTTTGGCCTGTACAAGTGCATCAACACCAGGTGTCATGTCCTGACTAGCTGTCACTTTCAGAATGTCATTTAAGTGCTTGCTTGTGTGCCTGAACGCATTTTTGTTTTATTGATATTCATCACTGAGAAAAATTTGTTCACAAAGGTAGGTTGTCCCAAACATGCACAAAATTTTAGCAGCCAGGGCTGTTAATTTGGGGTACCCTGGTAGTAGATACTGGATAAAATCAGGGCAGGGCTGCCATTTGCCAGTTGCATCTCCCACAAAGTCAGCTTCAACTTAAATGCATGTATGTTGTCAGAAAACTGTGTGACAACTTTTTGCGGCCTTGCAACATTTTGTTCAGATTGTTCAAGTGTTCAGTAATATCAACCAAGAATGCAAGGTCCCGTAGCCATTCCTGAGATTGTAATTCCAACACCGGTTTTCCTTTTTTTCTCCATGAACTGTCCGATTTCCTCTCGTAGATCAAAGAAATGCTCAGCACAGCGCCTCGGCTTAACCATCTCACTTCAGTGTGGTATGGCAGGCTGTGGGGTAAATGTTGCTGTCGCTGAGAAGTTTGTCAAACTGACGATGGTTCAGACCTCTGACCGGATGAAATTTACAGTGCGAACAACCACCTCCATGACGTGGTCCATTTTCAGCGACTTGCAACACAATGCCTCCTGGTGCAAAATACAGTGAAAATGGGTCCAGAAACGATCTCCTCCATTAAGGGCTTGTACTTTGTCTTTGAACTTTGTCGCGACACCTGCTTTCTTTCCGACCATGGATGGCGCGCCGTCTGTAGCCAGGCTGACAGCGGGGACTGAAGTCAACCAACTCTGTCCAATGTGCAAGACAGAGCCGAAATGTCCTCGGCTGTTGTGGTGTCCATCATTGGCACCAACTCAAGAAACTCTTCAGTAACAGTCAATGTCTCATCAACTCGAATAAATATGGCCAGTTGGGCCACGCCTGTGATGTCAGTGCTCGCTAATTGCCACGGAAAATGCAATAAATGACTTGACTCTGTTTCAATTGACTGTCTAAATCTGCCGATAGTTCAGAAATCCTCTCTGCCATAGTATTCCTCGTCATGCTAATATTGGCAAAAGCTTGTCGCTTCGGGACATACAACCAGCTCCTTCATCATGCATCGTTTAACAAAGTCACCGTCGGAATACGGCTTCGATGCTAATGCTATTTCGCTTAGCAATTAGGTAGCTGGCTTTTACCGCTGCTTCACTGACTTCTCGGCTCTGGGATGAAAGTTGACTGCTGTTTCCTCAGACCCGCCAGCAATTCGTTAATCTTATCTCTTCTCAGTTGTCCTTGCAAGCCGTCAGATTTTTCACAGATGAGTCTCGTAGTATGTCGAATATTATATTCCTTCAATACCTAAACTTGCTTGCAAAACACACCAAGCAATAAAAGGTTTTCCGTGCATCTCTGTAAATAAATAGGACGTGGTCCATTTTTCTGAAAATTCTACACTCCTTATCTACTTTTCTCCGTTTGGATAACGACATTTTGGCTAATGAGGGTGTAGTGGAGAGGTAGAGACATTAACAATCTTAACAACGTCGTGAACAAGCAGCAGATGGCGCATTGATACCGTCTGCTGTTTTCAGTCTGTCTCAGTGATGCGGCTTTGTCTTAAAAAATATTAATTCCATGTCTTTTTATGCATTTTTTCCACTTTCAAATTATCCTGCGGCCTGATCGAACCTCCTTGGGGGTCGGGTTCCCCGGCCCGCGGGCCGTATGCTCTGACACCCTGCTCTAAATCATGTTTGATGCACTCTGTATGTCCAATTTTTGCTGTGCTGTCTATTTGAGATTAGAAAGGAACATTGTGGACAGTTTTCAGCAAGTTGCAACATTGAAATACAGAAAAAGTTTTTCCATAAACAAGCTCTAAATCATGTTTG
>NW_026285522.1:0-3311 GCF_023373465.1 Oncorhynchus keta | reverse complement strand
ATATAATGTTCTGTGAACTGATCTGGGACCAGTTAAATGAAGGTCACATAAACACATTTAATGAATAATATAATGTTCTGTGAACTGATCTGGGACCAGTTTCCCAACCGCATATTAAGGCAAAGTTAACCTTCATAGGAGCATCGTTAAATCTCTTTCCCAAAACCATCGTTATTCAGGTTGCACCTGAAAACAGTTGTAATGTACCTCCTGCCTCAGCCCAGGCATAGAGCAGGAAAACCATGCAGGTTGCACCTGAAAACAGTTGTAATGTACCTCCTGCCTCAGCCCAGGCATAGAGCAGGGAAAACCATGGTTATTCAGGTTGCACCTGAAAACAGTTGTAATGTACCTCCTGCCTCAGCCCAGGCATAGAGCAGGAAAACCATGGTTATTCAGGTTGCACCTGAAAACAGTTGTAATGTACCTCCTGCCTCAGCCCAGGCATAGAGCAGGGAAAACCATGGTTATTCAGGTTGCACCTGAAAACAGTTGTAATGCACCTCCTGCCTCAGCCCCAGGCATAGAGCAGGGAAAACCATGGTTATTCAGGTTGCACCTGAAAACAGTTGTAATGTACCTCCTGCCTCAGCCCAGGCATAGAGCAGGGAAAACCATGGTTATTCAGGTTGCATCTGAAAACAGTTGTAATGCACCTCCTGCCTCAGCCCAGGCATAGAGCAGGGAAAACCATGGTTATTCAGGTTGCACCTGAAAACAGTTGTAATGTACCTCCTGCCTCAGCCCAGGCATAGAGCAGGGAAAAAACCATGGTTATTCAGGTTGCATCTGAAAACAGTTGTAATGTACCTCCTGCCTCAGCCCAGGCATAGAGCAGGGAAATGCATGGTTAGATACTTATCTGCCCTCCTCCGTCACGTTATACTCAGAAGATCCCCGCTAAACAAAGAATCACATGGTTTATCAGTTGAGTACTGGATTGGGTGCATTTCATGTTCAATCAATTGACTTCTATTTTGCTACTTGTAGGCTACTATCTGTAATTTGTCTCAGTATATTTGATGATGTGTAGCCTGGAAAATGATTTGTTTTATTTAATCAAGGTTAAAAGATTAACGTTTGAGCTTTAATCAGAATAATCACACAAAGGAATGGACAAGTTAAATGGATTCCAGTATGATTGAAATAGACTATAGCCTGCTGTTTATATTGTAATGCATTAAAGCAGCCATCTTGGTTTTAATTTGACATTAAAGTTTTACTTGAAAAGGTACTATCTGTTACGAATTTCGGTGACTGTTGTCAGCACTCACAACCCAAAGCTATCCACACCACTTTAATCAACCACAACCAGAGCTGAGAGTCTAGGGGAACCATAAACCTGCCAAGTTCAAACCTCCGTGACCTGTTGAAATAGGACTATAACTCCTGAGAGTCTAGGGGGAACCATAAACCTGCCTCTCTCAAACCTCCCTGAGCTGTGGTGTTAACTCCTGTGAGTCTAGGAGGAACCATAAACCTGCCTCTCAAACCCTCCCTGACCTGTGTGTGTTAACTCCTGAGAGTCTAGGGGGAACCATAAACCTGCCTCTCAAACCCTCCCTGACCTGTGTGTGTTAACTCCTGAGAGTCTAGGGGGAACCATAAACCTGCCTCTCAAACCCTCCCTGAGCTGTGTGTGTTAACTCCTGAGAGTCTAGGGGGAACCATAAACCTGCCTCTCAAACGCTCCCTGACCTGTGTGTGTTAACTCCTGAGAGTCTAGGAGGAACCATAAACCTGCCTCTCAAACCCTTTGTGTGTGACCTGTGACCTGAAAGGTTGCTTGGGGGCCGGACATCTGCCCATCCTTTCGACTCTGCAGGTCTAAAGGTCACACAATACTGTCAGTCTCCATCTAGCAGTTACAGAGAGGAACATCTCTGTCTGTACTGTCAGTCTCCATCTAGCAGTTACAGAGAGCAACATCTCTGTCTGTACTGTCAGTCTCCATCTAGCAGTTACAGAGAGCAACATCTCTGTCTGTACTGTCAGTCTCCATCTAGCAGTTACAGAGAGGAACATCTCTGTCTGTACTGTCAGTCTCCATCTAGCAGTTACAGAGAGCAACATCTCTGTCTGTACTGTCAGTCTCCATCTAGCAGTTACAGAGAGTGCCACCTCTGTCTCTACAATACTGTCAGTCTCCATCTAGCAGTTACAGAGAGGAACATCTCTGTCTCTACAATACTGTCAGTCTCCATCTAGCAGTTACAGAGAGGAACATCTCTACAATACTGTCAGTCTCCATCTAGCAGTTAAAGAGAAGCATTTCACAAGCGTTTCGCTACACCCGCAATAACATCTGCTAAATATGTGTATGTGACCTACTATTACCATTCCATCACCATTCCACTACCATTCCTTCACCATTCCACTACCATTCTGTTTACCATTCCATTACCATTCCATCACCATTCCACTACCATTCTGTTTACGATTCCATTACCATTCCATCACCATTCCATCACCATTCCACTACCATTCCATCACCATTCCACTACCATTCCATCACCATTCCACTACCATTCTGTTTACCATTCCATCACCATTCCACTACCATTCCATCACCATTCCATCACCATTCCACTACCATTCTGTTTACCATTCCATCACCATTCCACTACCATTCCATCACCATTCCACTACCATTCTGTTTACGATTCCACTACCATTCCATCACCATTCCATCACCATTCCACTACCATTCCACTACCATTCTGTCTACCATTCCATCATCATTCCATCACCATTCCACTACCATTCCATCACCATTCCACTACCATTCCATCACCATTCCACTACCATTCCATCACCATTCCACTACCATTACCATCCACTACCATTCGGTTTACCATTCCACTACCATTCCATCACCATTCCACTACCATTCTGTTTACCATTCCATTACCATTCTGTTTACCATTCTATTACCATTCTGTTTACCATTCCACTACCATTCTGTTTACCATTCCATCACCATTCCACCACCATTCCATCACCATTCCATCACCATTCCATCACCATTCCACTACCATTCCACTACCTTTCAGGCAGATATATATTTGTTACATTTGACTGTGTAAAACCTAGCAGTACTACTGATTTCACTGAGAGTGAGGCAGATATATAGTATTACTGTGTAAAACCTAGCAGTTCTACTGATTTCACTGAGACTGAGGCTGATATATATTATTACTGTGTAAAACTATTACTGTAATTTAATGATGCCAATGTGTTTTCATTAATTGAAAACCCTTCATCTATTTTATGAGAATTTGTAAGATTCTTGTTTACATAAAATAGACGGA
>NW_026285521.1:0-110281 GCF_023373465.1 Oncorhynchus keta | reverse complement strand
TAGTTAAAGGGTTGTTCGAGGGTAGCGGGGCTAGTTAAAGGGTTGTTAGAGGGTAGCGGGACTAGTTAGAGGGTTGTTAGAGGGTAGCGGGACTAGTTAGAGGGTTGTGGGAGAGGGTTGTTAGAGGGCTAGTTAGAGGTTGTTAGAGGGTAGCGGGGCTAGTTAGAGGGTTAGCGGGGCTAGTTAGAGGGTTGTTAGAGGGTAGCGGGGCTAGTTAGAGGGTTGTTAGAGGGTAGCGGGACTAGTTAGAGGGTTGTTAGAGGGTAGCAGGGCTAGTTAGAGGGTAGTTAGAGGGTAGCGGGACTAGTTAGAGGGTTGTTCAAGGGTAGCGGGGCTAGTTAGAGGGTTGTTAGAGGGTAGCGGGGCTAGTTAGAGGGTTGTTCGAGGGTAGCGGGACTAGTTAGAGGGTTGTTCGAGGGTAGCGGGACTAGTTAAAGGGTTGTTAAGAGGGTAGTGGGGCTAGTTAGAGGGTTGTTAGAGGGTAGCGGGGCTAGTTAGAGGGTTGTTAGAGGGTAGCGGGGTTGTTAGAGGGCAGGGGGCTAGTTAAAGGGTTGTTAGAGGGTAGCGGGACTAGTTAGAGGGTTGTTAGAGGGTAGCGGGACTAGTTAGAGGGTTGTTAGAGGGTAGCGGGGCTAGTTAAAGGGTTGTTAGAGGGTAGCGGGGCTAGTTAAAGGGTTGTTCGAGGGTAGCGGGGCTAGTTAGAGGGTTGTTAGAGGGTAGCGGGGCTAGTTAGAGGGTTATTAGAGGGTAGCGGGGCTAGTTAGAGGGTTATTAGAGGGTAGCGGGGCTAGTTAGAGGGTAGCGGGGCTAGTTAGAGGGTTGTTCGAGGGTAGCGGGACTAGTTAGAGGGTTGTTAGAGGGTAGCGGGACTAGTTAGAGGGTTGTTAGAGGGTAGCGGGGCTAGTTAGAGGGTTGTTCGAGGGTAGCGGGACTAGTTAGAGGGTTGTTAGAGGGTAGCGGTGCTAGTTAGAGGGTAGTGGGGCTAGTTAAAGGGTTGTTCGAGGGTAGCGGGGCTAGTTAAAGGGTTGTTCGAGGGTAGCAGGACTAGTTAGAGGGTTGTTAGAGGGTAGCGGGACTAGTTAGAGGGTTGTTAGAGGGTAGCGGGGCTAGTTAGAGGGTAGTGGGGCTAGTTAAAGGGTTGTTCGAGGGTAGCGGGGCTAGTTAAAGGGTTGTTAGAGGGTAGCGGGACTAGTTAGAGGGTTGTTAGAGGGTAGCGGGACTAGTTAGAGGGTTGTTAGAGGGTAGCGGGGCTAGTTAGAGGGTTATTAGAGGGTAGCGGGGCTAGTTAGAGGGTAGCGGGGCTAGTTAGAGGGTTGTTCGAGGGTAGCGGGACTAGTTAGAGGGTTGTTAGAGGGTAGCGGGACTAGTTAGAGGGTTGTTAGAGGGTAGCAGGGCTAGTTAGAGGGTAGTTAGAGGGTAGCGGGACTAGTTAGAGGGTTGTTCGAGGGTAGCGGGGCTAGTTAGAGGGTTGTTAGAGGGTAGCGGGGCTAGTTAGAGGGTTGTTCGAGGGTAGCGGGACTAGTTAGAGGGTTGTTCGAGGGTAGCGGGGCTAGTTAAAGGGTAGTTAAGAGGGTAGTGGGGCTAGTTAGAGGGTTGTTAGAGGGTAGCGGGGGTTGTTAGAGGGTAGTGGGCTAGTTAGAGGGTTGTTAGAGGGTAGCGGGGCTAGTTAAAGGGTTGTTCGAGGGTAGCGGGGCTAGTTAAAGGGTTGTTAGAGGGTAGCGGGACTAGTTAGAGGGTTGTTAGAGGGTAGCGGGACTAGTTAGAGGGTTGTTAGAGGGTAGCGGGGCTAGTTAGAGGGTTGTTAGAGGGTAGCGGGACTAGTTAGAGGGTTGTTAGAGGGTAGCGGGACTAGTTAGAGGGTTGTTAGAGGGTAGCGGGACTAGTTAGAGGGTTGTTAGAGGGTAGCGGGGCTAGTTAGAGGGTTATTAGAGGGTAGCGGGGCTAGTTAGAGGGTTATTAGAGGGTAGCGGGGCTAGTTAGAGGGTAGCGGGGCTAGTTAGAGGGTTGTTCGAGGGTAGCGGGACTAGTTAGAGGGTTGTTAGAGGGTAGCGGGGCTAGTTAGAGGGTTGTTCGAGGGTAGCGGGACTAGTTAGAGGGTTGTTAGAGGGTAGCGGTGCTAGTTAGAGGGTAGTGGGGCTAGTTAAAGGGTTGTTCGAGGGTAGCGGGGCTAGTTAAAGGGTTGTTAGAGGGTAGCAGGACTAGTTAGAGGGTTGTTAGAGGGTAGCGGGACTAGTTAGAGGGTTGTTAGAGGGTAGCGGGGCTAGTTAGAGGGTAGTGGGGCTAGTTAAAGGGTTGTTCGAGGGTAGCGGGGCTAGTTAAAGGGTTGTTAGAGGGTAGCGGGACTAGTTAGAGGGTTGTTAGAGGGTAGCGGGACTAGTTAGAGGGTTGTTAGAGGGTAGCGGGGCTAGTTAGAGGGTTGTTCGAGGGTAGCGGGGCTAGTTAAAGGGTTGTTAGAGGGTAGCAGGACTAGTTAGAGGGTTGTTAGAGGGTAGCGGGACTAGTTAGAGGGTTGTTAGAGGGTAGCGGGACTAGTTAGAGGGTTGTTAGAGGGTAGCGGGGCTAGTTAGAGGGTTATTAGAGGGTAGCGGGGCTAGTTAGAGGGTAGCGGGGCTAGTTAGAGGGTTGTTCGAGGGTAGCGGGACTAGTTAGAGGGTTGTTAGACGGTAGCGGGACTAGTTAGAGGGTTGTTAGAGGGTAGCGGGGCTAGTTAGAGGGTTGTTCGAGGGTAGCGGGGCTAGTTAGAGGGTTGTTCGAGGGTAGCGGGACTAGTTAGAGGGTTGTTCGAGGGTAGCGGGGCTAGTTAAAGGGTAGTTAAGAGGGTAGTGGGGCTAGTTAGAGGGTTGTTAGAGGGTAGCGGGGTTGTTAGAGGGTAGTGGGCTAGTTAGAGGGTAGTCAGAGGGTTGTTAGAGGGTAGTGGGGCTAGTTAGAGGGGTAGTGAGGTTAGATGGGGACGGGGGGTAGTGCGGTTAGACGGAGGGGTGGTAGTGAGGTTAGACGGGGGGGTAGTCAGAGTATTGGGTAGCGGGGCAAGTTAGAGGGTAGCGGGGCTAGTTAAAGGGTTGTTAGAGGGTAGTCAGAGGGTTGTTAGAGGGTAGTGGGGCTAGTTAGAGGGGTAGTGAGGTTAGACGGAGGGGGGTAGTGAGGTTAGACGGAGGACGGGTAGTCGGGTGCTGATGAGGGTAGTCGGGTGCTGATGAGGGTAGTCGGGTGCTGATGAGGGTAGTCGGGTGCTGATGAGGGTTGTGTGGAGTGTCTTACGGGGCTGTTGGCGTACTGCCAGACTCCGCGGGGCCACTGTGATGTCAGCAGGATGTCCACTCCTCTGAACTGGTTGTTGCTAATCAGTGGCTCCACCAGCTGAGTGAGGTCTTTAGGAGAGAAGCAGTGAGCTGGAGTCGGATCCTGCTGCCCCTCACGACCACTCACATATGCTATCTGCAGGCCTGACGCCCCAGTGAAAACACCACGACGACCTGGCACACATAGTGAGAGAGAGAGTGAGAGTGAGTGTGAGTGTGAGTGTGTGTGTGTGTGTGTGTGTGTGTGTGTGTGTAAGTGAGAAATTGAGAGAGATATATGTTGTGGTCAAGCCTGTGAAACAGCAGTGAAAATACAGAGCAGTATTACCCAGGTAGGGTCAGAGGTCAGAGTCTACTCTTACCCAGGTAGGGTCAGAGGTCAGAGTCTACTCTTACCCAGGTTGGGTCAGAGGTCAGAGTCTACTCTTACCCAGGTATGGTCAGAGGTCAGAGTCTACTCTTACCCAGGTAGTGTCAGAGGTCAGAGTCTACTCTTACCCAGGTAGGTGATGTCAGTCTACTCAGGGTCAGGGGTCAGAGTCTACTCTTACCCAGGTAGGGTCAGAGGTCAGAGTCTACTCTTACCCAGGTTGGATCAGAGGTCAGAGTCTACTCTTACCCAGGTAGGTGATGTCAGTCTACTCAGGGTCAGGGGTCAGAGTCTACTCTTACCCAGGTAGGGTCAGAGGTCAGAGTCTACTCTTACCCAGGTTGGATCAGAGGTCAGAGTCTACTCTTACCCAGGTAGGTGATGTCAGTCTACTCAGGGTCAGGGGGTTAGAGGTCAGAGTCTACTCTTACCCAGGTTGGTGATGTCAGTCTACTCAGGGTCAGGGTTAGAGGTCAGAGTCTACTCTTACCCAGGTAGGTGATGTCAGTCTACTCAGGGTCAGAGGTCAGAGTCTACTCTTACCCAGGTAGGTGATGTCAGTCTACTCAGGGTTAGAGGTCAGAGTCTACTCTTACCCAGGTATGTGATGTCAGTCTACTCAGGGTTAGGGGTCAGAGTCTACTCTTACCCAGGTAGGTGATGTCAGTCTACTCAGGGTTAGAGGTCAGAGTCTACTCTTACCCAGGTTGGTGATGTCAGTCTACTCAGGGTCAGAGGTCAGAGTCTACTCTTACCCAGGTATGTGATGTCAGTCTACTCAGGGTTAGGGGTCAGAGTCTACTCTTACCCAGGTATGTGATGTCAGTCTACTCAGGGTTAGGGGTCAGAGTCTACTCTTACCCAGGTAGGTGATGTCAGTCTACTCAGGGTCAGAGGTCAGAGTCTACTATTACCCAGGTAGGTGATGTCAGTCTACTCAGGGTCAGAGGTCAGAGTCTACTCTTACCCAGGTTGGTGATGTCAGTCTACTCAGGGTTAGAGGTCAGAGTCTACTCTTACCCAGGTAGGTGATGTCAGTCTACTCAGGGTTAGGGTCAGAGTCTACTCTTACCCAGGTATGTGATGTCAGTCTACTCAGGGTCAGAGGTCAGAGTCTACTATTACCCAGGTAGGTGATGTCAATTCTACTCAGGGTCAGGGTTAGAGGTCAGAGTCTACTCTTACCCAGGTTGGTGATGTCAGTCTACTCAGGGTTAGAGGTCAGAGTCTACTCTTACCCAGGTAGGTGATGTCAGTCTACTCAGGGTCAGGGTTAGAGGTCAGAGTCTACTCTTACCCAGGTAGGTGATGTCAGTCTACTCAGGGTCAGAGGTCAGAGTCTACTCTTACCCAGGTAGGTGATGTCAGTCTACTCAGGGTTAGAGGTCAGAGTCTACTCTTACCCAGGTATGTGATGTCAGTCTACTCAGGGTTAGAGGTCAGAGTCTACTCTTACCCAGGTAGGTGATGTCAGTCTACTCAGGGTCAGAGGTCAGAGTCTACTCTTACCCAGGTAGGTGATGTCAGTCTACTCAGGGTCAGAGGTCAGAGTCTACTCTTACCCAGGTAGGTGATGTCAGTCTACTCAGGGTCAGAGGTCAGAGTCTACTCTTACCCAGGTAGGTGATGTCAGTCTACTCAGGGTTAGAGGTCAGAGTCTACTCTTACCCAGGTATGTGATGTCAGTCTACTCAGGGTTAGAGGTCAGAGTCTACTCTTACCCAGGTTGGTGATGTCAGTCTACTCAGGGTCAGAGGTCAGAGTCTACTCTTACCCAGGTATGTGATGTCAGTCTACTCAGGGTTAGAGGTCAGAGTCTACTCTTACCCAGGTTGGTGATGTCAGTCTACTCAGGGTCAGAGGTCAGAGTCTACTCTTACCCAGGTAGGTGATGTTGTCTGCCAGCTCACAGCCGTCAGCACTGGGGAAGAAGTGAAGGGTTTCCTGGCTGGCTGCTCCCAGGATGTAGGTGTGGATGGGAGCTGCAACAACAAAGCAAAACAATGCCGTTCCTAACTCCAGACCCACAATGCCGTTCCTAACTCCAGACCCACAATGCCCGTTCCTAACTCCAGACCCACAATGCCGTTCCTAACTCCAGACCCACAATGCCGTTCCTAACTCCAGACCCACAATGCCCGTTCCTAACTCCAGACCCACAATGCCGTTCCTAGAGACCCACAATGCCGTTCCTAACTCCAGACCCACAATGCCGTTCCTAACTCCAGACCCACAATGCCCGTTCCTAACTCCAGACCCACAATGCCGTTCCTAACTCCAGACCCACAATGCCCGTTCCTAACTCCAGACCCACAATGCCCGTTCCTAACTCCAGACCCACAATGCCGTTCCTAACTCCAGACCCACAATGCCGTTCCTAACTGACCCACAATGCCGTTCCTAACTCCAGACCCACAATGCCCGTTCCTAACTCCAGACCCACAATGCCGTTCCTAACTCCAGACCCACAATGCCGTTCCTAACTCCAGACCCACAATGCCCGTTCCTAACTCCAGACCCACAATGCCCGTTCCTAACTCCAGACCCACAATGCCCGTTCCTAACTCCAGACCCACAATGCCGTTCCTAACTCCAGACCCACAATGCCGTTCCTAACTCCAGACCCACAATGCCCGTTCCTAACTCCAGACCCACAATGCCGTTCCTAACTCCAGACCCACAATGCCCGTTCCTAACTCCAGACCCACAATGCCGTTCCTAACTCCAGACCCACAATGCCCGTTCCTAACTCCAGACCCACAATGCCCGTTCCTAACTCCAGACCCACAATGCCGTTCCTAACTCCAGACCCACAATGCCGTTCCTAACTCCAGACCCACAATGCCCGTTCCTAACTCCAGACCCACAATGCCGTTCCTAACTCCAGACCCACAATGCCCGTTCCTAACTCCAGACCCACAATGCCGTTCCTAACTCCAGACCCACAATGCCGTTCCTAACTCCAGACCCACAATGCCGTTCCTAACTCCAGACCCACAATGCCGTTCCTAACTCCAGACCCACAATGCCGTTCCTAACTCCAGACCCACAATGCCGTTCCTAACTCCAGACCCACAATGCCGTTCCTAACTCCAGACCCACAATGCCACAATCCTAACTCCAGACCCACAATGCCGTTCCTAACTCCAGACCCACAATGCCGTTCCTAACTCCAGACCCACAATGCCGTTCCTAACTCCAGACCCACAATGCCGTTCCTAACTCCAGACCCACAATGCCGTTCCTAACTCCAGACCCACAACTGACCCACAATGCCCGTTCCTAACTCCAGACCCACAATGCCGTTCCTAACTCCAGACCCACAATGCCGTTCCTAACTCCAGACCCACAATGCCGTTCCTAACTCCAGACCCACAATGCCGTTCCTAACTCCAGACCCACAATGCCGTTCCTAACTCCAGACCCACAATGCCGTTCCTAACTCCAGACCCACAATGCCGTTCCTAACTCCAGACCCACAATGCCGTTCCTAACTCCAGACCCACAATGCCGTTCCTAACTCCAGACCCACAATGCCGTTCCTAACTCCAGACCCACAATGCCCGTTCCTAACTCCAGACCCACAATGCCCGTTCCTAACTCCAGACCCACAATGCCCGTTCCTAACTCCAGACCCACAATGCCCGTTCCTAACTCCAGACCCACAATGCCGTTCCTAACTCCAGACCCACAATGCCCGTTCCTAACTCCAGACCCACAATGCCCGTTCCTAACTCCAGACCCACAATGCCCGTTCCTAACTCCAGACCCACAATAGGTTACCTTTCTTTGCTCCAGATTTGTACTCCTGCCATTCAGCCTGAGCTCCTGGAGACGAACCGAAGAAGTTTCCTACACACAGCAGCAGCTGCAGAGAGAATAGGATATGACATACTGACAGGATGTGCGAGTGTGTTTGTGTGGTTAGGACTTACATCAAACTGCCCGCTCTTCTTCTGGATGGTCCGGACGCGGTTAAACACGGCATTAATGCTTCCTTCTACATCACCACATGCGAGGCTGGAATAGATTAAACAGTATTGAAATTGTAGCTAGCTAGTTATGTGCATTATTTATTCAAACAGCAAGTGTACTTTCTCATGAAGAAACTGGACAACTTGACAATCGTAGCCATCTAGTTACCTACACGACTTGTTGTGGTTTACTCTCACTGCTAGGTCGTTTTATTAGGTTATAACTTTGACCGTTACTACCAAAAGTTAGGGGAAGATAATAAATAACTACGAATTATAACTGTAACTTACATCTTCAACGGTTTCTCCCCCATCACGGCTGAAGTAGACTCTTGTTGTGTAGTCTGGGCAGGCAGCTGGAGACGCTGTGCGTCGATAATATTCCTCCCCCTTTGTTGCGGACAAAATAAACCTCCCCGTCTTCATAAAACTAATTCTGGTTATTAGTAAATTAACACAGAACCATGCAAACACAACGGTTATTATTGAGCAAATGCGTGATTTGTATAGGCACTTTGCCCCCCGACATGATGGAGTTTTTTAAACAAAGAAAATCCTTTATACCGGAAATGATTCTATTCGGATGGACGGACAATCCTCCGGGTAGCCAGACATTTAGTGTTGTCACCCAACAAAATCATACAGAAATGTCCTTTGGCATTTTGGAGACATGCTTTAGTTGGACACCTTCAGTTTTGAACCAAAGCGACTATACAACTGCCCTTGTTGCCTCTCATATCTGGCAACCAGTGTCGTCCCTAGTTACCACAGCCACAAAGTTATAATTGTCTATTGTAAAAATGCATACTTTTTGTTGTTGCTTTTTGGTCTTAATCTAAAGTCAGATATGCGGTTAACGTTAGGATTACAATTTAAATTAGATACATTGTAGAATTAGGCATGACTTCATTTTGTGGCTGTGGTAACTAGTGATAACCGGACCAAATACTCTTCTCCTTCCTGAATCCTGGAATTTGACTCTTTCCCGGAGGTGCCCTGTCTAAAAACACGAAACCAAAAATAACATCTCAAATTCAGGGGAAAGGCTATCCGGACACCCCTGACCTGCAAAGAATGAGATGTATCTCGCCAGTAAGCTGACGTGCTATGACTGACGTTAGTTACACGCACAGCGCCCCGGAAACCGCTCAAAGTCGGTCTGTAATGTCATAATGTAACGTTGTGGCAGAGAACGGCCGTTAAACAGCACAAACAACCTGCCTGGATACTTAGTGCCAGGACCACCATGACTGGGTGCATCTCATTTCTAGTAACGTTAGCTAGTTGGCTTTCTTCACTGGTCTCTTCTCCTCTCATGCACTGATCAGGGGCTAAACGCATTTACTGAGCTAGCAACCCCACATGGTATTCACAACAAGCTACATGGTATTCACAACAACCCCACATGGTATTCACAACAAGCTACATGGTATTCACAGCAACCCCACATGGTATTCACAACAAGCTACATGGTATTCACAACAACCCCACATGGTATTCACAACAAGCTACATGGTATTCACAGCTACCCCACATGGTATTCACAACAAGCTACATGGTATTCACAACAACCCCACATGGTATTCACAGCTACCCCACATGGTATTCACAGCTACCCCACATGGTATTCACAACAACCCCACATGGTATTCACAACAAGCTACATGGTATTCACAGCTACCCCACATGGTATTCACAACAAGCTACATGGTATTCACAACAACCCCACATGGTATTCACAACAACCCCACATGGTATTCACAGCTACCCCACATGATATTCACAACAACCCCACATGGTATTCACAACAAGCTACATGGTATTCACAGCTACCCCACATGGTATTCACAACAAGCTACATGGTATTCACAACAAGCTACATGATATTCACAGCTACCCCACATGATATTCACAACAAGCTACATGATATTCACAGCAACCCCACATGATATTCACAGCTACCCCACATGATATTCACAGCTACCCTACATGATATTCACAACAAGCTACATGGTATTCACAGCTACCCTACACGATATTTACAGCTACCCCACATGATATTCACAACAAGCTACATGGTATTCACAACAAGCGACATGGTATTCACAACAAGCTACATGATATTCACAGCTACCCCACATGATATTCACAATAAGCAACATGATATTCACAGCTACCCCATGATATTCACAACAAGCTACATGGTATTCACAACAAGCTACATGGTATTCACAGCTACCCTACATGATATTCACAACAAGCTACATGGTATTCACAACAAGCTACATGGTATTCACAACAAGCTACATGATATTCACAGCTACCCCACATGATATTCACAATAAGCAACATGATATTCACAGCTACCCCACATGATATTCACAACAAGCTACATGGTATTCACAACAAGCTACATGGTATTCACAGCTACCCTACATGATATTCACAACAAGCTACATGGTATTCACAGCTACCCCACATGATATTCACAGCTACCCTACATGATATTCACAACAAGCTACATGGTATTCACAGCTACCCCACATGATATTCACAACAAGCTACATGGTATTCACAACAAGCTAAATGGTATTCACAACAAGCTACATGGTATTCACAGCTACCCCACATGATATTCACAACAAGCTACATGGTATTCACAACAAGCTACATGAAATTCACAGCTACCCCACATGATATTCACAGCTACCCTACATGGTATTCACAACAAGCTACATGATATTCACAACAAGCTACATGGTATTCACAACAAGCTACATGATATTCACAGCTACCCCACATGATATTCACAATAAGCAACATGATATTCACAGCTACCCCACATGATATTCACAACAAGCTACATGGTATTCACAACAAGCTACATGGTATTCACAGCTACCCTACATGATATTCACAACAAGCTACATGGTATTCACAGCTACCCCACATGATATTCACAGCTACCCTACATGATATTCACAACAAGCTACATGGTATTCACAGCTACCCCACATGATATTCACAACAAGCTACATGGTATTCACAACAAGATACATGGTATTCACAGCTACCCCACATGGTATTCACAACAAGCTACATGGTATTCACAACAACCCCACATGGTATTCACAACAACCCCACATGGTATTCACAGCTACCCCACATGATATTCACAACAACCCCACATGGTATTCACAACAAGCTACATGGTATTCACAGCTACCCCACATGGTATTCACAACAAGCTACATGATATTCACAACAAGCTACATGGTATTCACAACAAGCTACATGATATTCACAGCTACCCCACATGATATTCACAATAAGCAACATGATATTCACAGCTACCCCACATGATATTCACAACAAGCTACATGGTATTCACAACAAGCTACATGGTATTCACAGCTACCCTACATGATATTCACAACAAGCTACATGGTATTCACAGCTACCCCACATGATATTCACAGCTACCCTACATGATATTCACAACAAGCTACATGGTATTCACAGCTACCCCACATGATATTCACAACAAGCTACATGGTATTCACAACAAGCTACATGGTATTCACAACAAGCTACATGGTATTCACAGCTACCCCACATGATATTCACAACAAGCTACATGGTATTCACAACAAGCTACATGATATTCACAGCTACCCCACATGATATTCACAGCTACCCTACATGGTATTCACAACAAGCTACATGATATTCACAACAAGCTACATGGTATTCACAACAAGCTACATGATATTCACAGCTACCCCACATGATATTCACAATAAGCAACATGATATTCACAGCTACCCCACATGATATTCACAACAAGCTACATGGTATTCACAACAAGCTACATGGTATTCACAGCTACCCTACATGATATTCACAACAAGCTACATGGTATTCACAGCTACCCCACATGATATTCACAGCTACCCTACATGATATTCACAACAAGCTACATGGTATTCACAGCTACCCCACATGATATTCACAACAAGCTACATGGTATTCACAACAAGCTACATGATATTCACAGCTACCCCACATGGTATTCACAACAAGCTACATGGTATTCACAACAACCCCACATGGTATTCACAGCTACCCCACATGGTATTCACAGCTACCCCACATGATATTCACAACAACCCCACATGGTATTCACAACAAGCTACATGGTATTCACAGCTACCCCACATGGTATTCACAACAAGCTACATGGTATTCACAGCTACCCCACATGGTATTCACAACAAGCTACATGGTATTCACAACAACCCCACATGGTATTCACAACAACCCCACATGGTATTCACAGCTACCCCACATGATATTCACAACAACCCCACATGGTATTCACAACAAGCTACATGGTATTCACAGCTACCCCACATGGTATTCACAACAAGCTACATGGTATTCACAACAAGCTACATGGTATTCACAGCTACCCCACATGATATTCACAACAAGCTACATGATATTCACAGCAACCCCACATGATATTCACAGCTACCCCACATGATATTCACAGCTACCCTACATGATATTCACAACAACCCCACATGGTATTCACAACAAGCTACATGGTATTCACAGCTACCCCACATGGTATTCACAACAAGCTACATGGTATTCACAACAAGCTACATGATATTCACAGCTACCCCACATGATATTCACAACAAGCTACATGATATTCACAGCAACCCCACATGATATTCACAGCTACCCCACATGATATTCACAGCTACCCTACATGATATTCACAACAAGCTACATGGTATTCACAGCTACCCTACACGATATTTACAGCTACCCCACATGATATTCACAACAAGCTACATGGTATTCACAACAAGCTACATGGTATTCACAACAAGCTACATGATATTCACAGCTACCCCACATGATATTCACAATAAGCAACATGATATTCACAGCTACCCCACATGATATTCACAACAAGCTACATGGTATTCACAACAAGCTACATGGTATTCACAGCTACCCTACATGATATTCACAACAAGCTACATGGTATTCACAGCTACCCTACATGATATTCACAACCAGCTACATGGTATTCACAGCTACCCCACATGATATTCACAACAAGCTACATGATATTCACAGCTACCCCACATGATATTCACAACAAGCTACATGGTATTCACAGCTACCCCACATGATATTCACAACAAGCTACATGGTATTCACAACAAGCTACATGATATTCACAGCTACCCCACATGATATTCACAGCTACCCTACATGATATTCACAACAAGCTACATGATATTCACAACAAGCTACATGGTATTCACAACAAGCTACATGATATTCACAGCTACCCCACATGATATTCACAACAAGCTACATGGTATTCACAACAAGATACATGGTATTCACAGCTACCCCACATGATATTCACAACAAGCTACATGGTATTCACAGCTACCCCACATGATATTCACAGCTACCCTACATGATATTCACAACAAGCTACATGGTATTCACAGCTACCCCACATGATATTCACAACAAGCTACATGGTATTCACAACAAGCTACATGGTATTCACAACAAGCTACATGGTATTCACAGCTACCCCACATGATATTCACAACAAGCTACATGGTATTCACAACAAGCTACATGATATTCACAGCTACCCCACATGATATTCACAGCTACCCTACATGGTATTCACAACAAGCTACATGATATTCACAACAAGCTACATGGTATTCACAACAAGCTACATGATATTCACAGCTACCCCACATGATATTCACAATAAGCAACATGATATTCACAGCTACCCCACATGATATTCACAACAAGCTACATGGTATTCACAACAAGCTACATGGTATTCACAGCTACCCTACATGATATTCACAACAAGCTACATGGTATTCACAGCTACCCCACATGATATTCACAGCTACCCTACATGATATTCACAACAAGCTACATGGTATTCACAGCTACCCCACATGATATTCACAACAAGCTACATGGTATTCACAACAAGCTACATGATATTCACAGCTACCCCACATGGTATTCATACATGGTATTCACAACAACCCCACATGGTATTCACAGCTACCCCACATGGTATTCACAGCTACCCCACATGATATTCACAACAACCCCACATGGTATTCACAACAAGCTACATGGTATTCACAGCTACCCCACATGGTATTCACAACAAGCTACATGGTATTCACAGCTACCCCACATGGTATTCACAACAAGCTACATGGTATACAACAACCCCACATGGTATTCACAACAACCCCACATGGTATTCACAGCTACCCCACATGATATTCACAACAACCCCACATGGTATTCACAACAAGCTACATGGTATTCACAGCTACCCCACATGGTATTCACAACAAGCTACATGGTATTCACAACAAGCTACATGATATTCACAGCTACCCCACATGATATTCACAACAAGCTACATGATATTCATGATATTCACAGCTACCCCACATGATATTCACAGCTACCCTACATGATATTCACAACAAGCTACATGGTATTCACAGCTACCCTACACATATTTACAGCTACCCCACATGATATTCACAACAAGCTACATGGTATTCACAACAAGCTACATGGTATTCACAACAAGCTACATGATATTCATACCCCACATGATATTCACAATAAGCAACATGATATTCACAGCTACCCCACATGATATTCACAACAAGCTACATGGTATTCACAACAAGCTACATGGTATTCACAGCTACCCTACATGATATTCACAACAAGCTACATGGTATTCACAGCTACCCTACATGATATTCACAACCAGCTACATGGTATTCACAGCTACCCCACATGATATTCACAACAAGCTACATGATATTCACAGCTACCCCACATGATATTCACAGCTACCCTACATGATATTCACAACAAGCTACATGGTATTCACAGCTACCCCACATGATATTCACAACAAGCTACATGATATTCACAACAAGCTACATGATATTCACAGCTACCCCACATGATATTCACAGCTACCCTACATGGTATTCACAACAAGCTACATGATATTCACAACAAGCTACATGGTATTCACAACAAGCTACATGATATTCACAGCTACCCCACATGATATTCACAATAAGCAACATGATATTCACAGCTACCCCACATGATATTCACAACAAGCTACATGGTATTCACAACAAGCTACATGGTATTCACAGCTACCCTACATGATATTCACAACAAGCTACATGGTATTCACAGCTACCCCACATGATATTCACAGCTACCCTACATGATATTCACAACAAGCTACATGGTATTCACAGCTACCCCACATGATATTCACAACAAGCTACATGGTATTCACAACAAGCTACATGGTATTCACAACAAGCTACATGGTATTCACAGCTACCCCACATGATATTCACAACAAGCTACATGGTATTCACAACAAGCTACATGATATTCACAGCTACCCCACATGATATTCACAGCTACCCTACATGGTATTCACAACAAGCTACATGATATTCACAACAAGCTACATGGTATTCACAACAAGCTACATGATATTCACAGCTACCCCACATGATATTCACAATAAGCAACATGATATTCACAGCTACCCCACATGATATTCACAACAAGCTACATGGTATTCACAACAAGCTACATGGTATTCACAGCTACCCTACATGATATTCACAACAAGCTACATGGTATTCACAGCTACCCCACATGATATTCACAGCTACCCTACATGATATTCACAACAAGCTACATGGTATTCACAGCTACCCCACATGATATTCACAACAAGCTACATGGTATTCACAACAAGCTACATGATATTCACAGCTACCCCACATGATATTCACAGCTACCCTACATGGTATTCACAACAAGCTACATGATATTCACAACAAGCTACATGGTATTCACAACAAGCTACATGATATTCACAGCTACCCCACATGATATTCACAGCTACCCTACATGATATTCACAACAAGCTACATGGTATTCACAGCTACCCCACATGATATTCACAACAAGCTACATGATATTCACAGCTACCCCACATGATATTCACAGCTACCCTACATGATATTCACAACAAGCTACATGGTATTCACAGCTACCCCACATGATATTCACAGCTACCCTACATGATATTCACAACAAGCTGCATGGTATTCACAGCTACCCCACATGATATTCACAACAAGCTACATGATATTCACAACAAGCTACATGATATTCACAACAAGCTACATGATATTCACAACAAGCTACATGATATTCACAGCTACCCCACATGATATTCACAACAAGCTACATGGTATTCACAACAAGCTACATGATATTCACAACAAGCTACATGATATTCACAACAAGCTACATGATATTCACAACAAGCTACATGATATTCACAGCTACCCCACATGATATTCACAACAAGCTACATGGTATTCACAACAAGCTACATGGTATTCACAACAAGCTACATGATATTCACAGCTACCTCAAATCAAATTGATTTATATAGCCCTTCGTACTATGAGGATTCTGTGTTATGCACTGTAGCCCGTTACCATATATGTGATTGAATATTATCTGCTGTTGGCTTGTGTGGATGTATGTGTGTGTTATGCAACATAGCTGACCTGAAACATTGTTAACAGTTTCAGGGCCATGGGCCTTTCTCATGATGGAAAAATACAGAATAACATGAAGACAGGAACTGTGCAATGGTTTGGGGGGGGGGGGCACATTCAGAACGTAGTGTTGCGAGAACAAACGGTCTTTTGTTAGATAACAGGAGCCAGGTGCGAGATAACGGTATCGAGCATGAGCGCATAGATATTCTTCACAGCAAGTTACATCTATCAACTGGAGCGCCCGGGGGCTGGTACCAGCTCGCACGACAACAATCAACGATAGGCTGGGTGAGTCTAAACCACGCCCAGTCTCTACTCTGGCTCGGAAGCAGGAACTACTACTGTCATCAGGGTATATTATAATATCTTTGTCAGGAACAAGTCAGTTCTCTGTTTTGCCCTGCGAGGTGGGACAGAGAGCCTGTATATAAGAAAATTGCATTTACCACTTATTGCTTAGCTAATAAAAAATACATAGCATACAATCGGTGACTCATTGTCATATTTATCCTGATACCAGATACGAATTGACGCAAATCTAACAGTACATCAGCTGATATCTCAAAGTGCTGTACAGAAACCCAGCCTAAAACCCCAAACAGCAAGCAATGCAGGTGTAGAAGCACGGTGGCCAGGAAAAACTCCCTAGAAAGGCCAAAATCTAGGAAGAAACCTAGAGAGGAACCAGGCTATGTGGGGTGGCCAGTCCTCTTCTGGCTGTGCCGGGTAGAGATTATAACAGAACATGGCCAAGATGTTCAAATGTTCATAAATGACCAGCAGGGTCAAATAATAATAAGACAGAACAGTTGAAACTGGAGCAGCAGCACGGCCAGGTGGCCTGGGGACAGCAAGGAGCCATCATGTCAGGTAGTCCTGAGGCATGGTCCTAGGGCTCAGGTCCTCCGAGAGAGAGAAAGAAAGAGAGAATTAGAGAGAGCACACTTAAAATTCACACAGGACACCGAATAGGACAGGAGAAGTACTCCAGATATAACAAACTGACCCTAGCCCCCCGACACATAAACTACTGCAGCATAAATACTGGAGGCTGAGACAGGGGGGGTCAGGAGACACTGTGGCCCCATCCGAGGACACCCTCGGACAGGGCAAACAGGAAGGTTATAACCCCACCCACTTTGCCAAAGCACAGCCCCCACACCACTAGAGGGATATCTTCAACCACCAACTTACCATCCTGAGACAAGGCCGAGTGTAGCCCACAAAGATCTCCGCCACGGCACAACCCAAGGGGGGGCGCCAACCCAGAATACCCCACATGATATTCACAGCTACCCCACATGATATTCACAACAAGCTACATGGTATTCACAACAAGCTACATGATATTATCTGCTACCCTACATGATATTCACAACAAGCTACATGATATTCACAACAAGCTACATGATATTATCTGCTACCCTACATGATATTCACAACAAGCTACATGATATTCACAGCTACCCTACATGATATTCACAGCTACCCTACAAGGTATTCACAGCTACCCTACATGGTATTCACAGCTACCCTACATGGTATTCACAGCTACCCTACATGATATTCACAGCTACCCTACATGATATTCACTGCTACCCTACATGGTATTCACAGGCTGAGCTAGCTACATGGTATTCACAGGCTCAGCTCGCTACATGGTATTCACAGGTACCTTCTCCACTATGCAATCTGGTTTCCGAGCTGGTCATGGGTGCACCTCATCCACCCTCAAGGTCCTAAATGATATCATAACCGCCATCAATGAGAGACAATACTGTGCAGCTGTATTCATCAACGTGGCCAAGGCTTTCGACTCTGTCAATCACCACATTCTTATCGTCAGACTCAACAGCCTTGGTTTGTCAAATGACTGCCTCGCCTGGTTCACCAACTACTTCTCAGACAGAGTTCAGTGTGTCAAATCGGAGGGCCTGTTGTTCGGATCTCTGGCAGTCTCTATTGGGGTGCCACAGGGTTCAATCCTCGGGACGACTCTTTTCTCTGTATATATCAATGATGTCGCTCTTGCTGCTGGTGATTCTCTGATCCACCTCTACGCATATGACGCCATTTTGTATACTTATGGCTCTTCTTTGGACACTGTGTTAACTAACCTCCAGACGAGCTTCAATGCCAGACAACTCTCCTTCCGTGGCCACCAACTGCTCTTAAATGCAAGTAAAACTAAATGCATGCTCTTCAACCGATCGCTGACCACACCTGCCCGCCTGTCCAGCATCACTACTCTGGACGGTTCTGACTTAGAATATGTGGACAACTATAAATACTTAGGTGTCTGGTTAGACTGTAAACTCTCCTTCCAGACTCACATAAAACATCTCCAATCCAAAATTAAATCTAGAATTGGCTTCCTATTTCGCAACAAAGCATCCTTCACTCATGCTGCCAAACATAGTCTCGTAAAACTGACTATCCTACCGATCCTTGACTTCGGCGATGTCATTTACAAAATAGCCTCCAACACTCTACTCAGACTGCATCCAATTTGCTATCACAGTGCCATCCATTTTGTCACCAAAGCCCCATATACTACCCACTACTGCGGCCTGTATGCTCTCGTTGGCTGGCCCTCGCTTCATATTCGTCGTCAAACCCACTGGCTGCAGGTCATCTATACGTTTTTGCTAGGTAAATCACCCCCAAAGCCAATTCCTCCTTCGGCCGCCTTTAAAGTGTATGCCTTAATGTTGCTGGACCTCAGGAAGAGTAGCTGCTGCAGGAACTAATGGGGATCCATAATAAACCCCAGGAAGAGTAGCTGCTGCCTTGGCAGGAACTAATGAGGATCCATAATAAACCTCAGGAAGAGTAGCTGCTGCCTTGGCAGGAACTAATGAGGATCCATAATAAACCTCAGGAAGTGTAGCTGATGCCTTGGCAGGAACTAAATGGGATCCTTAATTATAACATGCACACGAGAGAACAAGAGATGGAAAATATAATAAATCATATTCATAGTTCAGTTATTTCAGTTTATCCATCCTATCAAATCCTCTGTTAAAGCCTTATTATATTTACACAAATAAAATCTATTGAATTGTAATACTGTGTCCCTTGATGTATTCCACTTGGTATTTGAAGGGATCAGGTGTGTGTCTGAGCTGATTGCCAGCTGCAAATGAGTTAACACAGAATCCTCCATAATACAATATTTATTATTTATCAAATACGTGATTTCTATATACTTTCTCTCCAACATGTTGGAGCTCTTTCAAAAATCGTTTATAGCGAAAATGATTATAGTCCGATGACTGACAATAGAGCAAATGTGAATGCTCCGGGTTGCCAGATAAGTGTATTTTTTGCAAATGTATAGGTGTAAAAGTTGTCCCACTACAAAATCATAAACAAATGTTCCATTTTATTTTGTTGATATCCGTTAACAGTTTGGAGACCTTTAACATTTAACATTTAGCAGACGCTCTTTGTTGGACACCTTTAGATTTGAACCAAAGCAAAGATTGTCTTTTATATTGACAATATAGTCGATTGACTGCTCTTACAATGAAAATACATCTCCTAAAAGATGGAAGGAAGATGAGAGGAGGCAAGATCAGTAGGACCATTATAGCCAATGAGAGGGCAAATACCGGTGAAAAAGAGGCCATAGAGAGAGATAGAGGACTCATCTTTGTATTTGTGCCATTGTAGCATCTGTGACAGCATGGGCATCGCCATTAAGGCCATCTCCATTTTAAAGTAGTCCATTTTCTTCTTCATATGCTGATTGCCTTCAACTAATAGAAATCCCCACCCAGTTGACTAATTTAAAATCCCCCAATGGCAATGTCATTTTTTAAAGTTGCCTCAAATATCAAATTAGCAATTACCTTTTTTGTTGACCAAATTTGACACTCATTGAACATTTCTCAATTCGTATTCTTATTTATCGTGGACAGATTTCGGGCGAAGTAAAACGTCTCACTTTGCCTCTTCCTCTCTGACCAAAGCAACTGAAGAAACTTTGTTTTTCTGACCTTATCTGGCAACCCTCATGCCTTCTCTACCAGAGGGTAGTCACTAGTTAACACAGCCACAAAGTCATAACCCCCGCCTATTTCGACAAATTATCTTCTTAAACTCTGATTTTTAAACTAACACTGCTAACCTTATACCTAGCCCTAACATGAAATGAAGACCTTTTTTTTCCCCACGATTTTTTACGATTTCACCTTTGTGGCTGTGTTATCTAGCGGAAACCCCACCAGAGTGGTTCTCCATCCTGGCATTTGCCTCCATCCTGGTCTCTCCGAAGTGCCCGGACCAAAAACAGGAAGTAAGTAACAAAATCAAACGTATAATTCAGATTGTGCTTGGGGCTCGATGTGGTAAAAAAAAAACAACAACATAAGAGCCAATGATGAAACGGGCTGCAACATAAACACAACACAATAACAACGCTGAAATGTCGACCCTGCGTAGACACCACAAGCTACAATGTCTGATCTAACATGGCGTCGGAGACTTTTCGCCTTCTTTCGTTTCGCTGGCATGCTAGCTCGTTAGCATGATGTGCTATGGCTAACGACCAGCACGGGGCCTGGTTGTGTAATCATGGTAGACGTTGTTGCTGCTACTGGTTTATCTATCCTGTTGCCTAGTAACGTGACCCCTACCTGTATGTACATATCTACTTCAATAACCTCGTCCCTGCTCATTGACTCGGTACCCTGTGTATATGGCCAAGTTATCGTTACTCATTGTCTTGTTTTTTTTTCCTCATTATTTTGTCACTGTTAGTCTACACCTGTTGTTTACGAAGCATTTGACAAATACATTTTTATTTGAGTTAGCCGTTGTTGTAAAGCCTCTTGTTTTTGACTAAGACACGGCCGTAACTATAAAAGCCTTACTGAACGAACGAGGCTAGCTAAATAATTCGTGTTTTAGCCAAAGTGCATTAGCTAGCTGGTACCACGACAACGACTGGGTGCATCTCATTCTTATTAGTTAGTTGGTGTCCTTCACTCGTCTCTTCTCCTGTCATGCACTGATCTTGGGCTAAACAAGCTACCCTACATGGTATCCACAGGCTCAGCTAGCTACATGATATCCTCAGGCTCAGCTAGCTACATGATATTCACAGGCTCAGCTAGCTACATGATATTCACAGGCTCAGCGAGCTACATGATATTCACAGGCTCAGCTAGCTACATGGTATTCACAGGCTCAACTAGCTACATGATATATATAGGCTCAGCTAGCTACATGGTATTCACAGGCTCAGCTAGCTACATGGTATTCACAGGCTTAGCTAGCTACATGGTATTCACAGGCTCAACTAGCTACATGATATTTATAGGCTCAGCTAGCTACATGGTATTCACAGGCTCAGCTAGCTACATGATATCCGTATGCTCAGCTAGCTACATGATATGCACAGGCTCAGCGAGTTACATGATATGCACAGGCTCAGCTAGCTACATGGTATTCACAGGCTCAACTAGCTACATGATATATATAGCTCAGCTAGCTACATGGTATTCACAGGCTCAGCTAGCTACACAATATTCACAGGCTCAGCTAGCTACACAATATTCACAGGCTCAGCTAGCTACACAATATTCACAGGCTCAGCTAGCTACATGGTATTCACAGGCTCAGCTAGCTACACGGTATTCACAGGCTCAGCTAGCTACATGATATTCTCAGGCTCAGCTAGCTACACCATATTCACAGGCTCAGCTAGCTACATGATATCCACAGGCTCAGCGAGCTACATGATATGCACAGGCTCAGCGAGCTACATGGTATTCACAGGCTCAGCTAGCTACACGATATTCACAGGCTCAGCTAGCTACACAGGTATTCACAGGCTCAGCTAGCTACATGCTAGCTACACGGTATTCACAGGCTCAGCTAGCTACATGATATTCACAGGCTCAGCTAGCTACATGGTATTCACAGGCTCAGCTAGCTACATGATATTCACAGGCTCAGCTAGCTACATGATATTCACAGGCTCAGCTAGCTACATGATATTCACAGGCTCAGCTAGCTACATGATATTCACAGGCTCAGCTAGCTACATGGTATTCACAGGCTCAACTAGCTACATGATATATATAGGCTCAGCTAGCTACATGGTATTCACAGGCTCAGCTAGCTACATGGTATTCACAGGCTTAGCTAGCTACATGGTATTCACAGGCTCAACTAGCTACATGATATTTATAGGCTCAGCTAGCTACATGGTATTCACAGGCTCAGCTAGCTACATGATATCCGTATGCTCAGCTAGCTACATGATATGCACAGGCTCAGCTAGCTACATGATATTCACAGGCTCAGCTAGCTACATGGTATTCACAGGCTCAACTAGCTACATGATATATATAGGCTCAGCTAGCTACATGGTATTCACAGGCTCAGCTAGCTACATGGTATTCACAGGCTTAGCTAGCTACATGGTATTCACAGGCTCAGCTAGCTACATGATATATATAGGCTCAGCTAGCTACATGGTATTCACAGGCTCAGCTAGCTACACGGTATTCACAGGCTCAGCTAGCTACATGATATTCTCAGGCTCAGCTAGCTACACAATATTCACAGGCTCAGCTAGCTACATGGTATTCACAGGCTCAGCTAGCTACATGATATGCACAGGCTCAGCTAGCTACATGATATTCTCAGGCTCAGCTAGCTACACAATATTCACAGGCTCAGCTAGCTACACAATATTCACAGGCTCAGCTAGCTACACAGTATTCACAGGCTCAGCTAGCTACACGATATTCACAGGCTCAGCTAGCTACACAATATTCACAGGCTCAGCTAGCTACATGATATTCACAGGCTCAGCTAGCTACATGATATTCACAGGCTCAGCTAGCTACATGATATTCACAGGCTCAGCTAGCTACACGATATTCACAGGCTCAGCTAGCTACATGATATTCACAGGCTCAGCTAGCTACATGATATTCACAGGCTCAGCTAGCTACATGATATTCACAGGCTCAGCTAGCTACACGATATTCACAGGCTCAGCTAGCTACATGATATTCACAGGCTCAGCTAGCTACATGATATTCACAGGCTCAGCTAGCTACACAGTATTCACAGGCTCAGCTAGCTACATAATATAATAATAATAATATGTGCCATTTAGCAGATGCTTTTATCCAAAGCGACTTACAGTCATGTGTGCATACATTCTACATATGGGTGGTCCCGGAATCGAACCCACTACCCTGGCGTTACAAGCGCCATGCTCTACCAACTGAGCTACAGAAGGACTACATGATATATATATAGGCTCAGCTAGCTACATGGTATTCACAGGCTCAGCTAGCTACACGATATTCACAGGCTCAGCTAGCTACACGGTATTCACAGGCTCAGCTAGCTACATGATATTCACAGGCTCAGCTAGCTACATGATATATATAGGCTCAGCTAGCTACATGGTATTCACAGGCTCAGCTAGCTACACGATATTCACAGGCTCAGCTAGCTACATGGTATTCACAGGCTCAGCTAGCTACATGGTATTCACAGGCTCAGCTAGCTACATGATATGCGTAGGCTCAGCTAGCTACATGATATTCTCAGGCTCAGCTAGCTACATGGTATTCACAGGCTCAGCTAGCTACATGGTATTCACAGGCTCAGCTAGCTACATGGTATTCACAGGCTCAGCTAGCTACACGATATTCACAGGCTCAGCTAGCTACACGGTATTCACAGGCTCAGCTAGCTACACGGTATTCACAGGCTCAGCTAGCTACATGGTATTCACAGGCTCAGCTAGCTACATGGTATTCACAGGCTCAGCTAGCTACATGGTATTCACAGGCTCAGCTAGCTACATGGTATTCACAGGCTCAGCTAGCTACATGGTATTCACAGGCTCAGCTAGCTACATGGTATTCACAGGCTCAGCTAGCTACATGGTATTCACAGGCTCAGCTAGCTACATGGTATTCACAGGCTCAGCTAGCTACACGGTATTCACAGGCTCAGCTAGCTACACGGTATTCACAGGCTCAGCTAGCTACATGGTATTCACAGGCTCAGCTAGCTACATGGTATTCACAGGCTCAGCTAGCTACACGGTATTCACAGGCTCAGCTAGCTACATGGTATTCACAGGCTCAGCTAGCTACATGGTATTCACAGGCTCAGCTAGCTACACGGTATTCACAGGCTCAGCTAACTACACGGTATTCACAGGCTCAGCTAGCTACATGGTATTCACAGGCTCAGCTAACTACACGGTATTCTCAGGCTCAGCTAGCTACATGGTATTCACAGGCTCAGCTAGCTACATGGTATTCACAGGCTCAGCTAGCTACACGGTATTCACAGGCTCAGCTAGCTACATGGTATTCACAGTAGAGGTCGACAGATTATGATGTTTCAACGCCGATACCGATTATTGGAGGACCAAAAAAGCCGATACAGATTAATTTTTTATTTGTAATAATGACAATTACAACAATACTGAATTAACACTTATTTTAACTTAATATAAAACATAAATAAAAATCAATTTAGCCTCAAATAAATAATGAAACATGTTCAATTTGGTTTAAATAATGCAAAAACAAAGTGTTGAGAAGAACATAATATGTGCCATGTAAAAAAGCTAACGTTTCAGTTCCTTGATCGGAACATGAGAACATATGAAAGTTGGTGGTTCCTTTTAACATGAGACTTCAATATTCCCAGGTAAGAGGTTTTAGGTTGTAGTTATTATAGTATTTATAGGACTATTTCCCTCTATACCGTTTTTGTATTTCATATACCTTTGACAATTGGATGTTCTTATAGGCACCTTAGTATTGCCAGTGTAACTGTATAGCTTCCCCCTCCTCGCCCCTACCTGGGCTCGAACCAGCAACTCATCGACAACAGCCACACTCGAAGCATTGTTACCCATCGCTCCACAAAGCCGCGGCCCTTGCAGCGCAAGGGGAACAACTACTCCAAGTCTCAGAGCGAGTGACGTTTGAAACAGTATTAGCGCCCACCCAGCTAACTAGCTAGACATTTCACATTGGTTACACCAGCCATTAGGCTGATAGGCTTGAAGTCATAAACAGCGCTGTGCTTGCGAAGAGCTGCTGGCAAAACGCACGAAAGTGCTGTTTGAATGATTGATTACGGGCCTGCTGCTGCTCAGTTAGACAGCTCTATCAAATCAGACTTAATTATAACATTATAACACACAGAAATACAAGCCTTTGGTCATTAATATGATAGAATCCGAAACTATCATTTCGAAAACAAAACGTTTATTATTTCAGTGAAATACGGAACCGTTCTGTATTTTATCTAACGGGTGGCATCCATCAGTCTAAATATTCTTGTTACATTGTGCAACCTTCAATGTTATGTCATAATTATGTAAAATTCTGGCAAATTAGTTCGCAACGAGCCAGGCGGCCCAAACTGTTGCATATACCCTGACTCTGCGTGCAATGAACGCAAGAGAAGTGACACAATTTCACCTGGTTAATATTGCCTGCTAAACTGGATCAGTAGTTATAACTAGTGATTATGATTGATTTTTTTATAAGATAAGTTTAATGCTAGCTAGCAATTTACCTTGGCTTCTACTACATTCGCGTAACAGGCAGGCTACTCGTGGAGTGTAATGGTTAGAGCGTTGGACTAGTTAACTGCGGTTGCAAGATTGGATCCCCTGAGCTGACAAGGTGAAAATCTGTCGTTCTGCCCCTGAACAAGGCAGTTAACCCACAGTAGGCCGTCATTGAAAATAAGAATGTGTTCTTAACTGACTTGCCTAGTTAAATAGAAGGTCTACAAAAAAATCTAATGTGTGTGTATATATATATTATCGGAAATCGGCGCCCAAAAATACTGATTTCCAAATAGTTAGGAAAACTTTAAATCGGCCCTAATTAATTGGCCATTCCAATTCATCAGTCGACCTCTAATTCAAAGCACACAGTTTGTTATATTTGACTCAGTTGAGAGAGATTCACTGATCCAGATCTGGGGCCTCCTTGTGTCCTATTTTCTTGTGTCCTATTTCCTTGTTGTACTGCCCATCGAAATGTGGTCAACTATTATAAATTAATTGCATATCTTTCTTGACACGCATGCTATCAGTGTAGTTGAAGTGTGTGTGTGTGTGTGTGTGTGTGTTCAGTATGAGCACGGGGGAAGACGAGGACTCTGTGACCCTGGAGTCTGTCAACTCTGTCACTCTCACCCAGGACAGCGACGGCAGCATCATACTACACTGTCCTCCACACGGTAACACACACATTATCCTCCACACGGTAACACACACATTATCCTCCACACGGTAACACACACATTATCCTCCACACGGTAACACACACATTATCCTCCACACGGTAACACACACATTATCTTCCACACGGTAACACACACATTATCCTCCACACGGTAACACACACATTATCCTCCACACAGGAACACACACATTATCTTCCACACGGTAACGCACACATTATCTTCCACACGGTAACACACACATTATCCTCCACACGGTAACACACACATTATCTTCCACACGGTAACACACACATTATCTTCCACACGGTAACACACACATTATCCTCCACACGGTAACACACACATTATCCTCCACACGGTAACACACACATTATCTTCCACACGGTAACACACACATTATCTTCCACACGGTAACACACACATTATCCTCCACACGGTAACACACACATTATCTTCCACACGGTAACACACACATTATCCTCCACACGGTAACACACACATTATCCTCCACACGGTAACACACACATTATCCTCCACACGGTAACACACACATTATCCTCCACACGGTAACACACACATTATCTTCCACACGGTAACACACACATTATCTTCCACACGGTAACACACACATTATCTTCCACACGGTAACACACACATTATCCTCCACACGGTAACACACACATTATCTTCCACACGGTAACACACACATTATCTTCCACACGGTAACACACATTATCTTCCACACGGTAACACACACATTATCTTCCACACGGTAACACACACATTATCTTCCACACGGTAACACACACATTATCTTCCACACGGTAACACACACATTATTTTCCATACGGTAACACACACATTATCTTCCACACGGTAACACACACATTATCTTCCACACGGTAACACACACATTATCTTCCACACGGTAACACACACATTATCTTCCACACGGTAACACACACATTATTTTCCACACGGTAACACACACATTATCTTCCACACGGTAACACACACATTATTTTCCACACGGTAACACACACATTATCTTCCACACGGTAACACACACATTATCTTCCACACGGTAACACACACATTATTTTCCATACGGTAACACACACATTATCTTCCACACGGTAACACACACATTATCTTCCACACGGTAACACACACATTATTTTCCACACGGTAACACACACATTATCTTCCACACGGTAACACACACATTATCTTCCACACGGTAACACACACATTATCTTCCACACGGTAACACACACATTATCTTCCACACGGTAACACACACATTATCTTCCACACGGTAACACACACATTATCTTCCACACGGTAACACACACATTATCCTCCACACGGTAACACACACATTATCCTCCACACGGTAACACACACATTATCCTCCACACGGTAACACACACATTATCCTCCACACGGTAACACACACATTATCCTCCACACGGTAACACACACATTATCCTCCACACGGTAACACACACATTATCCTCCACACGGTAACACACACATTGGCCTCCACACGGTAACACACACATTATCCTCCACACGGTAACACACACATTATCCTCCACACGGTAACACACACATTATCCTCCACACGGTAACACACACATTGGCCTCCACACGGTAACACACACATTATCCTCCACACGGTAACACACACATTATCCTCCACACGGTAACACACACATTATCTTCCACACGGTAACACACACATTGGCCTCCACACGGTAACACACACATTATCCTCCACACGGTAACACACACATTATCCTCCACACGGTAACACACACATTATCCTCCACACGGTAACACACACATTATCCTCCACACGGTAACACACACATTGGCCTCCACACGGTAACACACACATTATCCTCCACACGGTAACACACACATTATCCTCCACACGGTAACACACACATTATCCTCCACACGGTAACACACACATTATCCTCCACACGGTAACACACACATTATCCTCCACACGGTAACACACACATTATCCTCCACACGGTAACACACACATTATCTTCCACACGGTAACACACACATTATCTTCCACACGGTAACACACACATTATCCTCCACACGGTAACACACACATTATCTTCCACACGGTAACACACACATTATCCTCCACACGGTAACACACACATTATCTTCCACACGGTAACACACACATTATTTTCCACACGGTAACACACACATTATCCCACACGGTAACACACACATTATCCTCCACACGGTAACACACACATTATCCTCCACACGGTAACACACACATTGGCCTCCATACGGTAACACACACATTATCTTCCACACGGTAACACACACATTATCTTCCACACGGTAACACACACATTATCCTCCACACGGTAACACACACATTATCTTCCACACGGTAACACACACATTATCTTCCACACGGTAACACACACATTATCTTCCACACGGTAACACACACATTATCTTCCACACGGTAACACACACATTATCCTCCACACGGTAACACACACATTATCTTCCACACGGTAACACACACATTATCTTCCACACGGTAACACACACATTATCTTCCACACGGTAACACACACATTATCTTCCACACGGTAACACACACATTATCTTCCACACGGTAACACACACATGATCTTCCACACGGTAACACACACATTATCTTCCACACGGTAACACACACATTATCTTCCACACGGTAACACACACATTATCTTCCACACGGGAACACACACACACATTATCTTCCACACGGTAACACACACATTATCCTCCACACGGTAACACACACATTATCCTCCACACAGGAACACACACATTATCTTCCACACGGTAACACACACATTATCTTCCACACGGGAACACACATTATCTTCCACACGGTAACACACACATTATCTTCCACACGGTAACACACATTATCTTCCACACGGTAACACACACATTATCCTCCACACGGTAACACACACATTGGCCTCCATACGGTAACACACACATTATCTTCCACACGGTAACACACACATTATCTTCCACACGGTAACACACACATTATCTTCCACACGGTAACACACATTATCTTCCACACGGTAACACACACATTATCTTCCACACGGTAACACACACATTATCTTCCACACGGTAACACACACATTATCTTCCACACGGTAACACACACATTATCTTCCACACGGTAACACACACATTATCCTCCACACGGTAACACACACATTATCCTCCACACAGGAACACACACATTATCTTCCACACGGTAACACACACATTATCTTCCACACGGTAACACACACATTATCTTCCACACGGTAACACACATTATCTTCCACACGGTAACACACACATTATCTTCCACACGGTAACACACACATTATCCTCCACACGGTAACACACACATTGGCCTCCATACGGTAACACACACATTATCTTCCACACGGTAACACACACATTATCTTCCACACGGTAACACACACATTATCTTCCACACGGTAACACACACATTATCTTCCACACGGTAACACACACATTATCTTCCACACGGTAACACACACATTATCTTCCACACGGTAACACACACATTATCTTCCACACGGGAACACACATTATCTTCCACACGGTAACACACACATTATCCTCCACACGGTAACACACACATTATCCTCCACACAGGAACACACACATTATCTTCCACACGGTAACACACACATTATCTTCCACACGGGAACACACACATTATCTTCCACACGGTAACACACACATTATCTTCCACACGGTAACACACACATTATCTTCCACACGGTAACACACACATTATCCTCCACACGGTAACACACACATTATCCTCCACACGGGAACACACACATTATCTTCCACACGGTAACACACACATTATCTTCCACACGGGAACACACATTATCTTCCACACGGTAACACACACATTATCTTCCACACGGTAACACACACATTATCTTCCACACGGTAACACACACATTATCTTCCACACGGTAACACACACATTATCTTCCACACGGTAACACACACATTATCTTCCACACGGTAACACACACATTATCTTCCACACGGTAACACACACATTATCTTCCACACGGTAACACACACATTATCTTCCACACGGGAACACACACATTATCTTCCACACGGTAACACACACATTATCTTCCACACGGTAACACACACATTATCTTCCACACGGTAACACACACATTATCTTCCACACGGTAACACACACATTATCTTCCACACGGTAACACACACATTATCTTCCACACGGTAACACACACATTATCTTCCACACGGTAACACACACATTATCCTCCACACGGTAACACACACATTATCCTCCACACAGGAACACACACATTATCTTCCACACGGTAACACACACATTATCTTCCACACGGGAACACACACATTATCTTCCACACGGTAACACACACATTATCTTCCACACGGTAACACACACATTATCTTCCACACGGTAACACACACATTATCTTCCACACGGTAACACAGACATTATCTTCCACACGGTAACACACACATTATCTTCCACACGGTAACACACACATTATCTTCCACACGGTAACACACACATTATCTTCCACACGGGAACACACACATTATCTTCCACACGGTAACACACACATTATCTTCCACACGGTAACACACACATTATCTTCCACACGGTAACACACACATTATCTTCCACACGGTAACACACACATTATCTTCCACACGGTAACACACACATTATCTTCCACACGGTAACACACACATTATCTTCCACACGGTAACACACACATTATCTTCCACACGGTAACACACACATTATCTTCCACACGGTAACACACACATTATCTTCCACACGGTAACACACACATTATCTTCCACACGGTAACACACACATTATCTTCCACACGGTAACACACACATTATCTTCCACACGGTAACACACACATTATCTTCCACACGGTAACACACATTATCTTCCACACGGTAACACACACATTATCTTCCACACGGTAACACACACATTATCTTCCACACGGTAACACACACATTATCTTCCACACGGTAACACACACATTATCTTCCACACGGGAACACACACATTATCTTCCACACGGTAACACACACATTATCCTCCACACGGTAACACACATTATCCTCCACACAGGAACACACACATTATCTTCCACACGGTAACACACACATTATCTTCCACACGGGAACACACATTATCCTCCACACAGGAACACACACATTATCTTCCACACGGTAACACACACATTATCTTCCACACGGGAACACACACATTATCCTCCACACGGTAACACACATTATCTTCCACACGGTAACACACACATTATCTTCCACACGGGAACACACACATTATCCTCCACACGGTAACACACACATTGGCCTCCATACGGTAACACACACATTATCTTCCACACGGTAACACATTGGCCTCCATACGGTAACACACACATTATCTTCCACACGGTAACACACACATTATCTTCCACACGGTAACACACATTATCTTCCACACGGTAACACACACATTATCTTCCACACGGTAACACATTGGCCTCCATACGGTAACACACACATTATCTTCCACACGGTAACACACACATTATCCTCCACACGGTAACACACACATTATCCTCCACACGGTAACACACACATTATCCTCCACACGGTAACACACACATTATCCTCCACACGGTAACACACACATTATCCTCCACACGGTAACACACACATTATCCTCCACACGGTAACACACACATTATCCTCCACACGGTAACACACACATTATCTTCCACACGGTAACACACACATTATCTTCCACACGGTAACACATTGGCCTCCACACGGTAACACACACATTATCCTCCACACGGTAACACACACATTGTCCTCCACACGGTAACACACACATTATCCTCCACACGGTAACACACACATTATCCTCCACACGGTAACACACACATTATCCTCCACACGGTAACACACACATTATCCTCCACACGGTAACACACACATTATCCTCCACACGGTAACACACACATTATCTTCCACACGGTAACACACACATTATCCTCCACACGGTAACACACACATTATCTTCCACACGGTAACACACACATTATCTTCCACACGGTAACACACACATTATCTTCCACACGGGAACACACACATTATCTTCCACACGGTAACACACACATTATCCTCCACACGGTAACACACACATTATCCTCCACACAGGAACACACACATTATCTTCCACACGGTAACACACACATTATCTTCCACACGGGAACACACACATTATCTTCCACACGGTAACACACACATTATCTTCCACACGGTAACACACACATTATCTTCCACACGGTAACACACACATTATCCTCCACACGGTAACACACACATTATCCTCCACACGGGAACACACACATTATCTTCCACACGGTAACACACACATTATCTTCCACACGGAACACACACATTATCTTCCACACGGTAACACACACATTATCTTCCACACGGTAACACACACATTATCTTCCACACGGTAACACACACATTATCTTCCACACGGTAACACACACATTATCTTCCACACGGTAACACACACATTATCTTCCACACGGTAACACACACATTATCTTCCACACGGTAACACACACATTATCTTCCACACGGTAACACACACATTATCTTCCACACGGGAACACACACATTATCTTCCACACGGTAACACACACATTATCTTCCACACGGTAACACACACATTATCTTCCACACGGTAACACACACATTATCTTCCACACGGTAACACACACATTATCTTCCACACGGTAACACACACATTATCTTCCACACGGTAACACACACATTATCTTCCACACGGTAACACACACATTATCTTCCACACGGTAACACACACATTATCTTCCACACGGTAACACACATTATCTTCCACACGGTAACACACACATTATCCTCCACACGGTAACACACACATTATCCTCCACACAGGAACACACACATTATCTTCCACACGGTAACACACACATTATCTTCCACACGGTTACACACATTATCTTCCACACGGTAACACACACATTATCTTCCACACGGTAACACACACATTATCTTCCACACGGTAACACACACATTATCTTCCACACGGTAACACACACATTATCTTCCACACGGTAACACACACATTATCTTCCACACGGTAACACACACATTATCTTCCACACGGGAACACACACATTATCTTCCACACGGTAACACACACATTATCTTCCACACGGTAACACACACATTATCTTCCACACGGTAACACACACATTATCTTCCACACGGTAACACACACATTATCTTCCACACGGTAACACACACATTATCTTCCACACGGTAACACACACATTATCTTCCACACGGTAACACACACATTATCTTCCACACGGTAACACACACATTATCTTCCACACGGTAACACACACATTATCTTCCACACGGTAACACACACATTATCTTCCACACGGTAACACACACATTATCTTCCACACGGTAACACACACATTATCTTCCACACGGTAACACACACATTATCTTCCACACGGTAACACACACATTATCTTCCACACGGTAACACACACATTATCTTCCACACGGTAACACACACATTATCTTCCACACGGTAACACACACATTATCTTCCACACGGTAACACACACATTATCTTCCACACGGTAACACACACATTATCTTCCACACGGTAACACACACATTATCTTCCACACGGTAACACACACATTATCTTCCACACGGTAACACACACATTATCCTCCACACGGGAACACACACATTATCTTCCACACGGTAACACACACATTATCTTCCACACGGTAACACACACATTATCTTCCACACGGTAACACACACATTATCTTCCACACGGTAACACACACATTATCTTCCACACGGAACACACACATTATCCTCCACACGGTAACACACACATTATCTTCCACACGGTAACACACACATTATCTTCCACACGGTAACACACACATTATCTTCCACACGGTAACACACACATTGGCCACATCCACACGGTAACACACACATTATCTTCCACACGGTAACACATTGGCCTCCATACGGTAACACACACATTATCTTCCACACGGTAACACACACATTATCCTCCACACGGTAACACACACATTATCTTCCACACGGTAACACACACATTATCTTCCACACGGTAACACATTATCCTCCATACGGTAACACACATTATCTTCCACACGGTAACACACACATTATCCTCCACACGGTAACACACACATTATCTTCCACACGGTAACACACACATTATCCTCCACACGGTAACACACACATTATCCTCCACACGGTAACACACACATTATCCTCCACACGGTAACACACACATTATCCTCCACACGGTAACACACACATTATCCCACACGGTAACACACATTCCACACGGTAACACACACATTATCTTCCACACGGTAACACACACATTATCTTCCACACGGTAACACATTATCCTCCACACGGTAACACACACATTATCTTCCACACGGTAACACACACATTATCTTCCACCACACGGTAACACACACATTATCTTCCACACGGTAACACACACATTATCTTCCACACGGTAACACACACATTATCTTCCACACGGTAACACACACATTATCTTCCACACGGTAACACACACATTATCTTCCACACGGTAACACACACATTATCTTCCACACGGTAACACACACATTATCCTCCACACGGTAACACACACATTATCTTCCACACGGTAACACACACATTATCTTCCACACGGTAACACACACATTATCTTCCACACGGTAACACACACATTATCTTCCACACGGTAACACACACATTATCTTCCACACGGTAACACACACATTATCTTCCACACGGTAACACACACATTATCTTCCACACGGTAACACACACATTATCTTCCACACGGTAACACACACATTATCTTCCACACGGTAACACACACATTATCCTCCACACGGTAACACACACATTATCTTCCACACGGTAACACACACATTATCTTCCACACGGTAACACACACATTATCTTCCACACGGTAACACACACATTATCCTCCACACGGTAACACACACATTATCTTCCACACGGTAACACACACATTATCTTCTCCACACGGTAACACACACATTATCTTCCACACGGTAACACACACATTATCTTCCACACGGTAACACACACATTATCTTCCACACGGTAACACACACATTATCTTCCACACGGTAACACACACATTATCTTCCACACGGTAACACACACATTATCCTCCACACGGTAACACACACATTATCCTCCACACGGTAACACACACATTATCTTCCACATTATCCTATTATTCCTCCACATTATTATCTTGATGAGAATCAAAACAGGGTGGTGATTATCATGGTTAGTCAATTTTGACACTGATCTACAAATTATATGCAGTTAGTTATGGTTTAGTTATGGTGCAGGGTGGTTAGTTATGATGCAGGGTGGTTAGTTATGATGCAGGGTGGTTAGTTATGGTGCAGGGTGGTTAGTTATGATGCAGGGTGGTTAGTTATGATGCAGGGTGGTTAGTTATGATGCAGGGTGGTTAGTTCAGGGTGGTTAGTTATGGTGCAGGGTGGTTAGTTATGATGCAGGGTGGTTAGTTATGGTGCAGGGTGGTTAGTTATGATGCAGGGTGGTTAGTTATGATGCAGGGTGGTTAGTTATGATGCAGGGTGGTTAGTTATGATGCAGGGTGGTTAGTTATGATGCAGGGTGGTTAGTTATGATGCAGGGTGGTTAGGTTATTATGCAGGGTGGTTAGTTATGATGCAGGGTGGTTAGTTATGATGCAGGGTGGTTAGTTGGTTAGTTATGATGCAGGGTGGTTAGTTATGGGTTAGTTATGATGCAGGGTGGTTAGTTATGATGCAGGGTGGTTAGTTATGATGCATGCAGGGTGGTTAGTTATGGTGCAGGGTGGTTAGTTATGGTGCAGGGTGGTTAGTTATGATGCAGGGTGGTTAGTTATGATGGTTAGTTATGGTGGTTTAGTTATGATGCAGGGTGGTTAGTTATGATGATGTGGTTAGTTATGATGCAGGGTGGTTAGTTATGATGCAGGGTGGTTAGTTATGATGCAGGGTAAGTTATGATGCAGGGTGGGTTAGTTATGGTGCAGGGTGGTTAGTTGTGATGCAGGGTGGTTAGTTATGATGCAGGGTGGTTAGTTATGATGCAGGGTGGTTAGTTATGATGCAGGGTGGTTAGTTATGGTGGTTAGTTATGATGCAGGGTGGTTAGTTATGATGCAGGGTGGTTAGTTATGATGCAGGGTGGTGGTTAGCAGGGTTTATAATGCAGGGTGGTTAGTTATGATGCAGGGTGGTTAGTTATGATGCAGGGTGGTTAGTTATGATGCAGGGTGGTTAGTTATGATGCAGGGTGGTTAGTTATGATGCAGGGTGGTTAGTTATGATGCAGGGTGGTTAGTTATGTGCAGGGTGGTTAGTTATGATGCAGGGTGGTTAGTTATGATGCAGGGTGGTTAGTTATGATGCAGGGTGGTTAGTTATGGTGCAGGGTGGTTAGTTATGATGCAGGGTGGTTAGTTAGGGTGGTTAGTTATGATGCAGGGTGGTTAGTTATGATGCAGGGTGGTTAGTTATGGTGCAGGGTGGTTAGTTATGATGCAGGGTGGTGGTGCAGGGGTAGTTATGATGCAGGGTGGTTAGTTATGGTTAGTTATGATGCAGGGTGGTTAGTTATGATGCAGGGTGGTTAGTTATGATGCAGGGTGGTTAGTTATGGTTAGTTATAATGCAGGGTGGTTAGTTATGATGCAGGGTGGTTAGTTATGATGCAGGGTGGTTAGTTATGATGCAGGGTGGGTGGTTAGTTAGGGTTATGATGCAGGGTGGTTAGTTATGATGCAGGGTGGTTAGTTATGATGCAGGGTGGTTAGTTATGATGCAGGGTGGTTAGTTATAATGCAGGGTGGTTATTATGATGCAGGGTGGTTAGTTATGATGCAGGGTGGTTAGTTATGATGCAGGGTGGTTAGTTATGATGCAGGGTGGTTAGTTATGATGCAGGGTGGTTAGTTATGGTTATGCAGGGTTATTAGTTATGATGCAGGGTGGTTAGTTATGATGCAGGGTGGTTAGTTATGGTGCAGGGTGGTTAGTTATGATGCAGGGTGGTTAGTTATGATGCAGGGTGGTTAGTTATGATGCAGGGTGGTTAGTTATGCAGGGTGGTTAGTTATGATGCAGGGTGGTTAGTTATGGTGCAGGGTGGTTAGTTATGATGCAGGGTGGTTAGTTATGATGCAGGGTGGTTAGTTATGATGCAGGGTGGTTAGTTATGATGCAGGGTGGTTAGTTATGATGCAGGGTGGTTAGTTATGATGCAGGGTGGTTAGTTATGGTGCAGGGTGGTTAATGATGCAGGGTGGTTAGTTATGATGCAGGGTGGTTAGTTATGATGCGGTGGTTAGTTATGGTGCAGGGTAGTTATGATGCAGGGTGGTTAGTTATGATGCAGGGTGGTTAGTTTGATGCAGGGTGGTTAGTTATGATGCAGGGTGGTTAGTTATGATGCAGGGTGGTTAGTTATAATGCAGGGTGGTTAGTTATGATGCAGGGTGGTTAGTTATAATTATGCAGGGTGGTTAGTTATGATGCAGGGTGGTTAGTTATGATGCAGGGTGGTTAGTTATGATGCAGGGTGGTTAGTTATGGTGCAGGGTGGTTAGTTATGATGCAGGGTGGTTAGTTATGATGCAGGGTGGTTAGTTATGATGCAGGGTGGTTAGTTATGATGCAGGTGGTTAGTTATGATGCATTATTATGATGCAGGTTATGATGAAGGGTGGTTAGTTATGATGCAGGGTGGTTAGTTATGATGCAGGGTGGTTAGTTATGGTGCAGGGTGGTTAGTTATGATGCAGGGTGGTTAGTTATGATGCAGGGTGGTTAATGGTGCAGGGTGGTTAGTTATGATGCAGGGTGGTTAGTTATGATGCAGGGTGGTTAGTTATGATGCAGGGTTAGTTATGATGCAGGGTGGTTAGTTATGATGCAGGGGTGGTTATTTGGTGCAGGGTGGTTAGTTATGATGCAGGGTGGTTAGTTATGATGCAGGGTGGTTACATGATGCAGGGTGGTTAGTTATGATGCAGGGTGGTTAGTTATGGTGCAGGGTGGTTAGTTATAATGCAGGGTGGTTAGTTATGATGCAGGGTGGTTAGTTATGATGCAGGGTGGTTAGTTATGATGCAGGGTGGTTAGTTATGATGCAGGGTGGTTAGTTATGACATGATGCAGGGTGGTTAGTTATGATGCAGGGTGGTTAGTTATGATGCAGGTTATGATGCAGGGTGGTTAGTTATGATGCAGGGTGGTTAGTGGTTAGTTTATTATGATGCAGGGTGGTTAGTTATGATGCAGGGGTGGTTAGTTATGATGCAGGGTGGTTAGTTATGATGCAGGGTGGTTAGTTATGATGCAGGGTGGTTAGTTATGATGCAGGGTGGTTAGTTATGATGCAGGGTGGTTAGTTATGGTGCAGGGTGGTTAGTTATGATGCAGGGTGGTTAGTTATAATGCAGGGTTATTTGATGCAGGGTGGTTAGTTATGATGCAGGGTGGTTAGTTATGATGCAGGGTGGTTAGTTACAGGGTGGTTATGCAGGGTAGTTATGATGCAGGGTGGTTAGTTATGATGCAGGGTGGTTAGTTATAATGCAGGGTGGTTAGTTATAATGCAGGGTGGTTAGTTATGCAGGGTGGTTAGTTATGATGCAGGGTGGTTAGTTATGATGCAGGGTGGTTAGTTATGATGCAGGGTGGTTAGTTATGATGCAGGGTGGTTAGTTATGATGCAGGGTGGTTATTATGATGCAGGGTGGTTAGTTATGATGCAGGGTGGTTAGTTATGATGCAGGGTGGTTAGTTATGATGCATTTAGTTATGATGCAGGGTGGTTAGTTATGTTAGTTATGATGCAGGGTGGTTAGTTATGGTGCAGGGTGGTTAGTTATGATGCAGGGTGGTTAGTTATGATGCAGGGTGGTTAGTTATGATGCAGGGTGGTTAGTTATGATGCAGGGTGGTTAGTTATGATGCAGGGTGGTTAGTTATGATGCAGGGTGGTTAGTTATGATGCAGGGTGGTTAGTTATGATGCAGGGTGGTTAGTTATGATGCAGGGTGGTTAGTTATGATGCAGGGTGGTTAGTTATGATGCAATGCAGGGTGGTTAGTTATGATGCAGGGTGGTTAGTTATGATGCAGGGTGGTTAGTTATGATTGGTTAGTGCATGCAGGGTGGTTAGTTATAATGCAGGGTGATGCAGGGTGGTTAGTTATGATGCAGGGTGGTTAGTTATGATGCAGGGTGGTTGGATTGGTTATTATGGTGGGTGGTTAGTTATGATGCAGGGTGGTTAGTTATGATGCAGGGTGGTTAGTTATGATGCAGGGTAGTTAGTTATGATGCAGGGTGGTTAGTTATGATGCAGGGTGGTTAGTTATGATGCAGGGTGGTTAGTTATGATGCAGGGTGGTTAGTTATGATGCAGGGTGGTTAGTTATGATGCAGGGTGGTTAGTTATGATGCAGGGTGGTTAGTTATGATGCAGGGTGGTTAGTTATGATGCAGGGTGGTTAGTTATGATGCAGGGTGGTTAGTTATGATGCAGGGTGGTTAGTTATAATGCAGGGTGGTTAGTTATGATGCAGGGTGGTTAGTTATGATGCAGGGTGGTTAGTTATGATGCAGGGTGGTTAGTTATGATGCAGGGTGGTTAGTTATGATGCAGGGTGGTTAGTTATGATGCAGGGTGGTTAGTTATGATGCAGGGTGGTTAGTTATGATGCAGGGTGGTTAGTTATGATGCAGGGTGGTTAGTTATGGTGCAGGGTGGTTAGTTATGATGCAGGGTGGTTAGTTATGATGCAGGGTGGTTAGTTATGATGCAGGGTGGTTAGTTATGATGCAGGGTGGTTAGTTATGGTGCAGGGTGGTTAGTTATGATGCAGGGTGGTTAGTTATGATGCAGGGTGGTTAGTTATGATGCAGGGTGGTTAGTTATGATGCAGGGTGGTTAGTTATGGTGCAGGGTGGTTAGTTATGATGCAGGGTGCAGGGTGGTTAGTTATGGGTTAGTTATGATGCAGGGTGGTTATTATGATGCAGGGTGGTTAGTTATGATGCAGGGTGGTTAGTTATGATGCAGGGTGGTTATTATGATGCAGGGTGGTTAGTTATGATGCAGGGTGGTTAGTTATGATGCAGGGTGGTTAGTTATGATGCAGGGTGGTTAGTTATGATGCAGGGTGGTTAGTTATGATGCAGGGTGGTTAGTTATGATGCAGGGTGGTTAGTTATGATGCAGGGTGGTTAGTTATGATGCAGGGTGGTTAGTTATGATGCAGGGTGGTTAGTTATGATGCAGGGTGGTTAGTTATGATGCAGGGTGGTTAGTTATGATGCAGGGTGGTTAGTTATGATGCAGGGTGGTTAGTTAGGATGCAGGGTGGTTAGTTATGATGCAGGGTGGTTAGTTATGATGCAGGGTGGTTAGTTATGATGCAGGGTGGTTAGTTCGGATGCAGGGTGGTTAGTTATGATGCAGGGTGGTTAGTTATGATGCAGGGTGGTTAGTTATGATGCAGGGTGGTTAGTTATGATGCAGGGTGGTTAGTTATGATGGTTAGTTATGATGCAGGGTGGTTAGTTATGATGCAGGGTGGTTAGTTATGATGCAGGGTGGTTAGTTATGATGCAGGGTGGTTAGTTATGCAGGGTGGTTAGTTATGATGGTTAGTTAGGGTGGTTAGTTATGATGCAGGGTGGTTAGTTATGATGCAGGGTGGTTAGTTATGATGCAGGGTGGTTAGTTATGATGCAGGGTGGTTAGTTATGATGCAGGGTGGTTAGTTATGATGCAGGGTGGTTAGTTATGATGCAGGGTGGTGGTTAGTTATGATGCAGGGTGGTGGTGATGCAGGGTGGTTAGTTATGATGCAGGGTGGTTAGTTATGGTGCAGGGTGGTTAGTTATGATGCAGGGTGGTTAGTTATGATGCAGGGTGGTTAGTTATGATGCAGGGTGGTTAGTTATGATGCAGTTAGTTATGATGCAGGGTGGTTAGTTATGATGCAGGGTGGTTAGTTATGATGCAGGGTGGTTAGTTATGATGCAGGGTGGTTAGTTATGATGCAGGGTGGTTAGTTATGATGCAGGGTGGTTAGTTATGATGCAGGGTGGTTAGTTATGATGCAGGGGTAGTTAGTGATGCAGGGTGGTGGTTAGTTATGATGCAGGGTGGTTAGTTATGATGCAGGGTGGTTAGTTATGATGCAGGGTGGTTAGTTATGATGCAGGGTGGTTAGATGCAGGGTGGTTAGTTATGGTGGTTAGTTTATGGATGCAGGGTGGTTAGTTATGATGCAGGGTGGTTAGTTATGATGCAGGGTGGTTAGTTATGATGCAGGGTGGTTAGTTATGGTGATGCAGGGTGGTTAGTTATGATGCAGGGTGGTTAGTTATGATGCAGGGTGGTTAGTTATGATGCAGGGTGGTTAGTTATGATGCAGGGTGGTTAGTTATGATGCAGGGTGGTTAGTTATGATGCAGGGTGGTTAGTTATGGTGCAGGGTGGTTAGTTATGATGCAGGGTGGTTAGTTATGATGCAGGGTGGTTAGTTATGATGCAGGGTGGTGGTTAGGATGCAGGGTGGTTAGTTATGATGCAGGGTGGTTAGTTATGATGCAGGGTGGTTAGTTATGGGCAGGGTGGTTAGTTATGATGCAGGGTGGTTAGTTATGATGCAGGGTGGTTAGTTATGATGCAGGGTGGTTAGTTATGATGCAGGGTGGTTAGTTAGATGCAGGGTGGTTAGTTATGATGCAGGGTGGTTAGTTATGATGCAGGGTATTATAATGCAGGGTGGTTAGTTATGATGCAGGGTGGTTAGTTATGATGCAGGGTGGTTAGTTATATGCAGGGTGGTTAGTTATGATGCAGGGTGGTTAGTTATGATGCAGGGTGGTTAGTTATTGCAGGGTGGTTAGTTATGATGCAGGGTGGTTAGTTATGATGCAGGGTGGTTAGTTATGATGCAGGGTGGTTAGTGCAGGATGCATGATGCAGGGTGGTTAGTTATGATGCAGGGTGGTTAGTTATGATGCAGGGTGGTTAGTTATATGCAGGGTGGTTAGTTATGATGCAGGGTGGTTAGTTATGATGCAGGGTGGTTAGTTATGATGCAGGGTGGTTAGTTATGATGGTTAGTTATGATGCAGGGTGGTTAGTTATGATGCAGGGTGGTTAGTTATGATGCAGGGTGGTTAGTTATGGTTGGTTAGTTATGATGCAGGGTGGTTAGTTATGATGCAGGGTGGTTAGTTATGATGCAGGGTGGTTAGTTATGATGCAGGGTGGTTAGTTATGATGCAGGGGTTAGTTATGATGCAGGGTGGTTAGTTATGATGCAGGGTGGTTAGTTATGATGCAGGATGCAGGGTGGTTAGTTATGATGCAGGGTCATTTATATTGTGTTATGATGCAGGGTGGTTAGTTAGATGCAGGGTGGTTAGTTATGATGCAGGGTGGTTAGTTATGATGCAGGGTGGTTAGTTATGATGCAGGGTAGTTAGTTATGATGCAGGGTGGTTAGTTATGATGCAGGGTGGTTAGTTATGATGCAGGGTGGTTAGTTATGATGCAGGGGGGTTAGTTATAATGCAGGGTGGTCATTTATAATGCAGGGTGGTTAGTTATCTGCACTGAAGTCTAACAAGACATCCCCCACAATCATTTTCTCATCAATTCCTCTCAGCCAATCATCAGTCATTTGTGCTGTGCTTGTTGAATGTCTTCTTCCACACTGACTTACTTATGATTCAAAAGTACAATTCTTGTCTTTCATAATTTAACAGTTTTTACAGTAATTTTCTTAATGGGTTCATGTTTATTAGTAACAGGAATAAGCAATTACATAAATGTGTCAAGTGCAGCTCCTCATTACACACCACAGACCAGCAGCGTCTGGTTGCTCCTCATTACACACCACAGACCAGCAGCGTCTGGTTGCTCGTCATTACACATCACAGACCAGCAGCGTCTGGTTGCTCCTCATTACACACCACAGACCAGCAGCGTCTGGTTGCTCCTCATTACACACCACAGACCAGCAGCGTCTGGTTGCTCCTCATTACACACCACAGACCAGCAGCGTCTGGTTGCTCCTCATTACACACCACAGACCAGCAGCGTCTGGTTGCTCCTCATTACACACCACAGACCAGCAGCATCTGGTTGCTCCTCATTAAACACCACAGACCAGCAGCGTCTGGTTGCTCCTCATTACACACCACAGACCAGCAGCGTCTGGTTGCTCCTCATTACACACCACAGACCAGCAGCATCTGGTTGCTCCTCATTAAACACCACAGACCAGCAGCACCTGGTTGCTCCTCATTACACACCACAGACCAGCAGCGTCTGGTTGCTCCTCATTACACACCACAGACCAGCAGCGTCTGGTTGCTCCTCATTACACACCACAGACCAGCAGCGTCTGGTTGCTCCTCATTACACACCACAGACCAGCAGCGTCTGGTTGCTCCTCATTACACACCACAGACCAGCAGCGTCTGGTTGCTCCTCATTACACACCACAGACCAGCAGCGTCTGGTTGCTCCTCATTACACACCACAGACCAGCAGCGTCTGGTTGCTCCTCATTACACACCACAGACCAGCAGCGTCTGGTTGCTCCTCATTACACACCACAGACCAGCAGCGTCTGGTTGCTCCTCATTACACACCACAGACCAGCAGCGTCTGGTTGCTCCTCATTACACACCACAGACCAGCAGCGTCTGGTTGCTCCTCATTACACACCACAGACCAGCAGCGTCTGGTTGCTCCTCATTACACACCACAGACCAGCAGCGTCTGGTTGCTCCTCATTACACACCACAGACCAGCAGCGTCTGGTTGCTCCTCATTACACACACAGACCAGCAGCGTCTGGTTGCTCCTCATTACACACCACAGACCAGCAGCGTCTGGTTGCTCCTCATTACACACCACAGACCAGCAGCGTCTGGTTGCTCCTCATTACACACCACAGACCAGCAGCGTCTGGTTGCTCCTCATTACTCACCACAGACCAGCAGCGTCTGGTTGCTCCTCATTACACACCACAGACCAGCAGCGTCTGGTTGCTCCTCATTACACACCACAGACCAGCAGCGTCTGGTTGCTCCTCATTACACACCACAGACCAGCAGCGTCTGGTTGCTCCTCATTACTCACCACAGACCAGCAGCGTCTGGTTGCTCCTCATTACTCACCACAGACCAGCAGCGTCTGGTTGCTCCTCATTACACACCACAGACCAGCAGCGTCTGGTTGCTCCTCATTACACACCACAGACCAGCAGCGTCTGGTTGCTCCTCATTACACACCACAGACCAGCAGCGTCTGGTTGCTCCTCATTACTCACCACAGACCAGCAGCGTCTGGTTGCTCCTCATTACTCACCACAGACCAGGAAATAATTTTTACATCATCAACATATGAATCACTACAAAACTTCTTGTATGACCTCTTGAACCCTATATTAGGTCCAGCCTGACCTCTTATACACTATATTAGGCCCAGCCTGTCCTCTTATACACTATATTAGGCCCAGCCTGTCCTCTTATACACTATATTAGGCCCAGCCTGTCCTCTTATACACTATATTAGGCCCAGCCTGACCTCTTATACACTATATTAGGCCCAGCCTGACCTCTTATACACTATATTAGGCCCAGCCTGACCTCTTATACACTATATTAGGCCCAGCCTGACCTCTTATACACTATATTAGGCCCAGCCTGACCTCTTATACACTATATTAGGCCCAGCCTGACCTCTTATACACTATATTAGGCCCAGCCTGACCTCTTATACACTATATTAGGCCCAGCCTGACCTCTTATACACTATATTAGGCCCAGCCTGACCTCTTATACACTATATTAGGCCCAGCCTGACCTCTTATACACTATATTAGGCCCAGCCTGACCTCTTATACACTATATTAGGCCCAGCCTGACCTCTTATACACTATATTAGGCCCAGCCCCTCTTATACACTATATTAGCCCAGCCTGACCTCTTATACACTATATTAGGCCCAGCCTGTCCTCTTATACTCTATATTAGGCCCAGCCTGACCTCTTATACACTATATTAGGCCCAGCCTGTCCTCTTATACACTATATTAGGCCCAGCCTGACCTCTTATACACTATATTAGGCCCAGCCTGACCTCTTATACACTATATTAGGCCCAGCCTGACCTCTTATACACTATATTAGGCCCAGCCTGACCTCTTATACACTATATTAGGCCCAGCCTGACCTCTTATACACTATATTAGGCCCAGCCTGTCCTCTTATACTCTATATTAGGCCCAGCCTGACCTCTTATACACTATATTAGGCCCAGCATGACCTCTTATACACTATATTCGGCCCAGCCTGACCTCTTATACACTATATTAGGCCCAGCCTGTCCTCTTATACTCTATATTAGGCCCAGCCTGACCTCTTATACACTATATTAGGCCCAGCCTGACCTCTTATACACTATATTAGGCCCAGCCTGACCTCTTATACACTATATTAGGCCCAGCCTGTCCTCTTATACACTATATTAGGCCCAGCCTGACCTCTTATACACTATATTAGGCCCAGTATGACCTCTTTGGAACAGCCTGACCTCTTATACACTAGATATGTCCTCTTATACACTATATTAGGATCCAGCCTCCTGTGGTTTTCCTAGATATGGCTACTATATTGTGATCACTACATCCTATGGATTTCGATACTGCTTTAAAACAAGTTTCTGCAGCATTAGTAAAGATATGATCAGTACATATTGATGATTTAATTCCTATGCTGTTTGTAAATACCCTGGTGGGTTGACTGATAACCTGAGGCATTCAGGGCAATTAGGGGGACATCATGTGAGTTACTTACATTGTATCTGCCAATGCCCCTAGGACCATGTACATTTAATGCAGCATTATGATGACTCATTGTCACAATGGTAGGGATGAACTGAGCTGGTCTTGGGTCATTGATAAGTCATTGTTTCAGTGTCAGAGGGAGACGAGAGCTTCGAGGTGACAATGACCGCCACCGACGACAGTGACATTACGGAAGAGGGGGTGGCCCAGATACAGGTACCTGACAAACCCCTCCCACGACCTCTTTCTCTCCTCTCATTCTCTCCTCTTCCTCTCTTCTCCTCTGATTCTCTCTCCTCTTCTCATTCTCTCTCCTCTCCTCGTCTCCTCTCTTCTCCTCTGATTCTCTCTCCTCTCATTCTCTCTCCTCTCCTCCTCCTCTCTTCTCCTCTCCTCGTCTCCTCTCTTCTCCTCTGATTCTCTCTCTTCTCATTCTCTCCTCTCCTCCTCCTTTCATTCTCTCTCCTCTCCTCTTCTTCTCTCTCCTCTCCTCGTCTCTTCTCCTCTTCTTCTCTCTCCTCTTCTTCTCTCTCCTCTCCTCGTCTCTTCTCCTCTCCTCTTCTCCTCTCTCCTTTCATTCTCTCTCCTCTCCCCCTCCCGTCCTTTTAATTATTCTTTACTGTGTGTGTGTGTAGATCTTGCAGAGTGAGGATCCTCAGAACAGTGAAGAGATATCTCCTGTCAGCCAGGCCTGGTTCACCACCAAGGAGGATAAAGACACACTGGTTAACAAAGGCACATGGAGCTTGCTACATATATCTGTGGTTGGTCAGTGGGTTTACGCAGGCTGTGATTGGTCAGTGGGTTTACGCAGGCTGTGATTGGTCAGTGGGCTAACAGAGGCTGTGATTGGTTGTTTGTCTGCAGGTCATAAGTGGAAACAAGGCATGTGGTCTAAAGAGGAGATCGACCTCCTGATGAGCAACATCCAACAATATGTGAAGGTACACACACACACACACACATACACACACACACACACACACACACACACACACACACACACACACACACACACACACATATACACACACACACACACATACACACACACACACACACACACACACACACACACACACACACACACACACACACACATACACATACACATACACATACACATACACACACACACACACACACACGGTAAGAGTTCCCACCAGGTGACTTGTGTTAGGGAGTCTGTACTACTTTGTGTGTGTGTGCAGGGTCGGGGAATGGAGGACCCAGCTGAGATCATCTTTGAGATGTCTAAGGAGGAGCGTAAGGATTTCTACCGCAGCGTGGCCTGGGGTCTGAACCGACCGCTGTTCGCCGTCTACCGACGAGTCCTCCGCATGTACGATAACCGCAACCATGTGGGCAAGTCAGTACCCCCCCCCCACACACACCATCATAGTAACCCCTCCCCCCACACACTTCATCATACCTCCTCCCCCCCCCACACACACATAGTAAACCCCTCCCCACACACACCATCATAGTAACCCCTCCCCCACACACACCATCATATCAACCCCTCCCCCACACACACCATCATATCAACCCCTCCCCACACCACCATCATATCAACCCCTCCCCCACACACACCATAGTAACCCCTCCCCCACACACACCATCATAGTAACCCCTCCCCCACACACACCATCATAGTAACCCCCCCCCCACACACCATCATAGTAACCCCTCCCCCACACACACCATCATAGTAACCCCTCCCCCACACACACCATCATAGTAACCCCTCCCCCACACACACCATCATATCAACCCCTCCCCCACACACACCATCATAGTAACCCCTCCCCCACACACACCATCATAGTAACCCCTCCCCCCACACACACCATCATAGTAACCCCTCCCCCCACACACCATCATAGTAACCCCTCCCCCACACACACCATCATAGTAACCCCTCCCCCCACACACACCATCATCAACCCCCTCCCCCACACCTCCCCCTCCCCCACACACCCATCATAGTAACCCCTCCCCCACACACACCATCATAGTAACCCCTCCCCCACACACACCATCATAGTAACCCCCCCCCACACACCATCATATCAACCCCTCCCCCACACACACCATCATATCAACCCCTCCCCACACACACCATCATAGTAACCCCTCCCCCACACACACCATCATAGTAACCCCTCCCCCACACACACCATCATAGTAACCCCTCCCCCACACACACACCATCATAGTAACCCCTCCCCCACACACACCATCATAGTAACCCCTCCCCCACACACACCATCATAGTAACCCCTCCCCACACACACACCATCATAGTCAACCCCTCCCCCACACACACCATCATATCAACCCCTCCCCCACACACACACATCATACCCCCCTCCCCCAGACACACAGAGTTTTGGTGGGTTGGTGTGTGTGAGCTGATGTTGTTGTTGTTGTTGCTGTTGTTGTTGTAAAGGTACTCTCCTGAGGAGATCAACAAGCTGAAAGAGTGAGTATGACATCACTTCCTCCTCTAAATGTGTCTCCAGTCCATATGTGCTGCAGTCTGAGGATGTGATGTGTTTAGGCTGAGACAGAAGCATGGTAATGACTGGGCCACCATAGGAGCCGCTCTGGGCCGCAGCGCCTCGTCTGTTAAAGACCGCTGCCGACTAATGAAGGACACCTGCAACACAGGTCAGACACTTTGTCCTGGAGGGTTTATGCTTTAGGAAGCAGGTCAGACACTTTCTCCTGGAGGGTTTATGCTTTAGGAAGCAGGTCAGATACTTTCTCCTGGAGGGTTTATGCTTTAGGAAGCAGGCCAGATAGCATAAACCCTCCAGGATAAACTTTAGGAAGCAGGTCAGACACTTTGTCCTGGAGGGTTTATGCTTTAGGAAGCAGGTCAGACACTTTATCCTGGAGGGTTTATGCTTTAGGAAGCAGGTCAGACACTTTATCCTGGAGGGTTTATGCTTTAGGAAGCAGGTCAGACACTTTCTCCTGGAGGGTTTATGCTTTAGGAAGCAGGCCAGATACTTTATCCTGGAGGGTTTATGCTTTAGGAAGCAGGCCAGATACTTTATCCTGGAGGGTTTATGCTTTAGGAAGCAGGTCAGATACTTTCTCCTGGAGGGTTTATGCTTTAGGAAGCAGGTCAGATACTTTATCCTGGAGGGTTTATGCTTTAGGAAGCTGGTCAGACACTTTATCCTGGAGGGTTTATGCTTTAGGAAGCAGGTCAGATACTTTATCCTGGAGGGGTTATGCTTTAGGAAGCAGGTCAGACACTTTATCCTGGAGGGTTTATGCTTTAGGAAGCAGGTCAGATACTTTATCCTGGAGGGTTTATGCTTTAGGAAGCAGGCCAGATACTTTATCCTGGAGGGTTTATGCTTTAGGAAGCAGGCCAGATAGCATAAACCCTCCAGGATAAACTTTAGGAAGCAGGCCAGATACTTTATCCTGGAGGGTTTATGCTTTAGGAAGCAGGTCAGACACTTTATCCTGGAGGGTTTATGCTTTAGGAAGCAGGCCAGATACTTTATCCTGGAGGGTTTATGCTTTAGGAAGCAGGTCAGACACTTTATCCTGGAGGGTTTATGCTTTAGGAAGCAGGTCAGATACTTTATCCTGGAGGGTTTATGCTTTAGGAAGCAGGTCAGACACTTTATCCTGGAGGGTTTATGCTTTAGGAAGCAGGCCAGATACTTTATCCTGGAGGGTTTATGCTTTAGGAAGCAGGCCAGATAGCATAAACCCTCCAGGATAAACTTTAGGAAGCAGGCCAGATACTTTATCCTGGAGGGTTTATGCTTTAGGAAGCAGGTCAGACACTTTATCCTGGAGGGTTTATGCTTTAGGAAGCAGGCCAGATACTTTATCCTGGAGGGTTTATGCTTTAGGAAGCAGGTCAGACACTTTATCCTGGAGGGTTTATGCTTTAGGAAGCAGGTCAGATACTTTCTCCTGGAGGGTTTATGCTTTAGGAAGCAGGTCAGACACTTTATCCTGGAGGGTTTATGCTTTAGGAAGCAGGTCAGACACTTTCTCCTGGGGGGTTTATGCTTTAGGAAGCAGGTCAGATACTTTATCCTGGAGGGTTTATGCTTTAGGAAGCAGGTCAGATACTTTATCCTGGAGGGTTTATGCTTTAGGAAGCGGGACTTACAGTTGTCTGTGTGTGTAGGGAAGTGGAGTGAGGAGGAGGAGAGGCGTCTATCGGACAGTGTCTACGCCCTGGCGGGTGTGTGTCCGGGCCGTGCGGTGACGGGCGGGGTGTCGTGGGCGGCTGTAGCTGATCTGGTGGGAACGCGGTCGGAGAAACAGTGTCGCTCTAAATGGCTCAACTACCTCAACTGGAAACAGAGTGGAGGGACGGAGTGGACCAAAGACCAGGATCTCAGCTTAGTACACAGGTAGGGAGTGGTCTGGGTGGTGGGGGTTGGGTATCTGGGTGGTGGGGGTCTGGGTGGTGGGGGTCTGGGTGGTGGGGGTCTGGGTGGTGGGGGTTGGGTATCTGGGTGGTGGGGGTCTGGGTGGTGGGGGTCTGGGTGGTGGGGTTCTGGGTGGTGGGGGTCTAGGTGGTGGGGGTCTGGGTGGTGGGGGTCTAGGTGGTGGGGGTCTGGGTGGTGGGGTCTGGGTGGTGGGGTCTGGGTGGTGGGGGTCTGGGTGGTGGGGGTCTAGGTGGTGGGGTTCTGGGTGGTGGGGTTCTGGGTGGTGGGGTTCTGGGTGGTGGGGTCTGGGTGGTGGGGGTCTGGGTGGGTAATTACATTTATTAGAAAGCAGAATTCAAACCAGCTTTATTGATGAAAGTACCTTTATCTGGTGTCTACTTCTTCTGGCTTACTCTCTCTCCGTGTGTGTGTGTGTGTGTGTGTGTGTGTGTGTGTGTGTGTGTGCAGGATAGTGGAGTTGGATGTGGATGATGAGAATGAGTTAAAGTGGGAGGAGCTTGCGGGGGGGTGGAGCAGTGTTCGCTCTCCTCAGTGGCTCAGATCTAAGTGGTGGAGCATCAAGAGACAAGTAGCCAATCACAAGGAACTGCCCTTCCACGGTAACACCCCTGGGCCTCACCTCTGACCCTTACCTCATCACTTCTCACCTCTGACCTGACCCTTACCTTTCCTCACCTCTGACCCTTATCTCTCATCACTCCTCACCTCTAACCCCTTACTCTGACCTCTGACCCTTACCTCTCCTCACCTCTGACCCGACCTCTCCTCACCCCTGACGCTTTCCTCACCTCTAACCCCTGACGCTTACCTCTCCTCACCTCTAACCCCTGACGCTTACCTCTCCTCACCTCACCCCTGACGCTTACCTCTCCTCACCTCATCTCTGACGCTTACCTCTCCTCACCTCTGACCCCTGACCTCTCATATCCAGTATCAGCAACATGTTTAAATCATACATGTTAACAAACTAGTGATAGTGTTACTACTGCAGATAATACTGTGTGTTTGTGTGTAGTGTTACTGAAGGGTCTTCAGGAGTTGATGGAGACTCAGGTGCCGTTAGGGGCGGGCACTGGGCCAGGTAGCCCTTCCCTGCAGATCCGAGTCACGCGATTGGAGGAGTGCTGTAGCTCCCCCTCCCGGCCCGTCACAGCACTGCAGATCCCCCTGCAGATCACACACCTGGGTCAGTACAAGGGAGGGGAAGTAAGGGTGTGTAGTGACTGGTGTGTCTATCAGCCTCAGACAGTGCTGGTGTGTGTGTGTGTGTGTGTGTGTGTGGGTGTGTGTGTACTGACTGGTGTCTCTATCAGCCTCAGACAGTGCTGGTGTGTGTGTGTGGGTGTGTGTGTACTGACTGGTGTCTCTATCAGCCTCAGACAGTGCTGGTGTGTGAGTGGGTGTGTGTGTACTGACTGGTGTCTCTATCAGCCTCAGACAGTGCTGTGTGTGTGTGTGGGTGTGTGTGTACTGACTGGTGTCTCTATCAGCCTCAGACAGTGCTGGTGTGTGTGTGTGAGTGGGTGTGTGGGTGTGTGTGTACTGACAGGTGTCTCTATCAGCCTCAGACAGTGCTGGTGTGTGTGTGTGAGTGGGTGTGTGTGTGTGTGTGTACTGACTGGTGTCTCTATCAGCCTCAGACAGTGCTGGTGTGTGTGTGTGTGTGTGTGTGTGTGTGTGAGTGGGTGTGTGGGTGTGTGTGTACTGACTGGTGTCTCTATCAGCCTCAGACAGTGCTGGTGTGTGTGTGTGTGTGAGTGGTGTGTGTGTGTACTGACTGGTGTCTCTATCAGCCTCAGACAGTGCTGGTGCCAGTGACACAGAGACCATCACCCTCAACACTGCTGCTCTGCAGACCTTACAGATCCTACCTGTGAGTTGGATTAGACCATAATATTACCTTTTAGATGTAGACACAATGTTGATGTAATCCTCTTTTAATCTCACTATCACAACAATCACTGTGTGTGTGTGTAGTCTTTCCACCTGCACCCTACAGGGACTCCAGGGACATACTTCCTTCAGACAGCAGCCAATCAGAGCCTGCCGCTCAGCCTTTCCAGCAATCCCACCGTCACACTGACGGCGAGCTCCTCCCCCTCGTCCCCAGAACACATCATCCTACACAGCCTCTCGGTGAGTGTTAGGGATGGAGCCACGTTTACAGAATGGGTCAACATTCAGTGGACATCCCTGTGAGTGTCTTTCAGAACCCCTCCTAAAACCCCACCGGTTAGGTTTTGGTTGTCAGTAGTGACATTTAGTTAATTCCCCTGTTTGAGCGACAATTTTTGTTTTTCTTGCTGGGGAAGTAATCTAATAATTGATTCAGCTTTCTGTACAATAGAAGATATTTAAACCCAGACAGCTTTTAGAGAAACACTTGTGACCGATTATGATAAATAACGTTCAGTCTCTCAGTTATATTATGATAAATAACGTTTAGTCTCTCAGTTATATTATGATAAATAACGTTTAGTCTCAGTTATATTATGATAAATAACGTTTAGTCTCTCAGTTATATTATGATAAATAACGTTTAGTCTCTCAGTTATATTATGATAAATAACGTTCAGTCTCTCAGTTATATTATGATAAATAACGTTTAGTCTCTCAGTTATATTATGATAAATAACATTCAGTCTCTCAGTTATATTATGATAAATAACGTTTAGTCTCTCAGTTATATTATGATAAATAACGTTTAGTCTCTCAGTTATATTATGATAAATAACGTTTAGTCTCTCAGTTATATTATGATAAATAACGTTTAGTCTCTCAGTTATATTATGATAAATAACGTTTAGTCTCTCTGTTATATTATGATAAATAACGTTTAGTCTCTCTGTTATATTATGATAAATAACGTTCAGTCTCTCTGTTATATTATGATAAATAACGTTTTAAATATGATAAATAACGTTCAGTCTCATATTATGATCTCTCTCTCAGTTATATTATGATAAATAACGTTCAGTCTCTCAGTTATATTATGATAAATAACGTTTAGTCTCTCAGTTATATTATGATAAATAACGTTTAGTCTCTCAGTTATATTATGATAAATAACGTTCAGTCTCTGTTATATTATGATAAATAACATTCAGTCTCTCAGTTATATTATGATAAATAACGTTCAGTCTCTCAGTTATATTATGATAAATAACGTTTAGTCTCTCAGTTATATTATGATAAATAACGTTTAGTCTCTCAGTTATATTATGATAAATAACATTCAGTCTCTCAGTTATATTATGATAAATAACGTTTAGTCTCTCAGTTATATTATGATAAATAACGGTTAGTCTCTCAGTTATATTATGATAAATAACGTTTAGTCTCTCAGTTATATTATGATAAATAACGTTTAGTCTCTCAGTTATATTATGATAAATAACGTTTAGTCTCTCAGTTATATTATGATAAATAACATTCAGTCTCTCAGTTATATTATGATAAATAACGTTTAGTCTCTCAGTTATATTATGATAAATAACGTTTAGTCTCTCAGTTATATTATGATAAATAACGTTTAGTCTCTCAGTTATATTATGATAAATAACGTTTAGTCTCTCAGTTATATTATGATAAATAACATTCAGTCTCTCTGTTATATTATGATAAATAACGTTTAGTCTCTCAGTTATATTATGATAAATAACGTTTAGTCTCTCAGTTATATTATGATAAATAACATTCAGTCTCTCAGTTATATTATGATAATAGTCCTTAGTTAGTAATATACCCCTGGTGAACTAGTCCTTAGTTAGTAATATACCCCTGGTGAACTAATCCTTAGTTAGTAATATACCCCTGGTGAACTAGTCCTTAGTAATATACCCCTGGTGAACTAGTCCTTACTAATATACCCCTGGTGAACTAGTCCTTAGTTAGTAATATACCCCTGGTGAACTAGTCCTTAGTAATATACCCCTGGTGAACTAGTCCTTACTAATATACCCCTGGTGAACTAGTCCTTAGTTAGTAATATACCCCTGGTGAACTAGTCCTTAGTAATATACCCCTGGTGAACTAGTCCTTAGTTAGTAATATACCCCTGGTGAACTAGTCCTTAGTAATATACCCCTGGTGAACTAGTCCTTAGTTAGTAATATACCCCTGGTGAACTAGTCCTTAGTTAGTAATATACCCCTGGTGAACTAGTACTTAGTAATATACCCCTGGTGAACTAGTCCTTAGTAATATACCCCGGGTGAACTAGTCCTTAGTAATATACCCCTGGTGAACTAGTCCTTAGTTAGTAATATACCCCTGGTGAACTAGTCCTTAGTTAGTAATATACCCCTGGTGAACTAGTCCTTAGTTAGTAACATACCCCTGGTGAACTAGTCCTTAGTTAGTAATATACCCCTGGTGAACTAGTCCTTAGTTAGTAATATACCCCTGGTGAACTAGTCCTTAGTTAGTAATATACCCCTGGTGAACTAGTCCTTAGTTAGTAATATACCCCTGGTGAACTAGTCCTTCGTTAGTAATATACCCCTGGTGAACTAGTCCTTCGTTAGTAATATACCCCTGGTGAACTAGTCCTTAGTTAATAATATACCCCTGGTGAACTAGTCCTTAGTTAGTAATATACCCCTGGTGAACTAGTCCTTAGTTAGTAATATACCCCTGGTGAACTAGTCCTTAGTTAGTAATATACCCCTGGTGAACTAGTCCTTAGTTAGTAATATACCCCTGGTGAACTAGTCCTTAGTTAGTAATATACCCCTGGTGAACTAGTCCTTAGTTAGTAATATACCCCTGGTGAACTAGTCCTGAGTTAGTAATATACCCCTGGTGAACTAGTCCTGAGTTAGTAATATACCCCTGGTGAACTAGTCCTTAGTTAGTAACATATCCCTGGTGAACTAGTCCTTAGTTAGTAATATACCCCTGGTGAACTAGTCCTTAGTAATATACCCCTGGTGAACTAGTCCTTAGTAATATACCCCTGGTGAACTAGTCCTTAGTAATATACCCCTGGTGAACTAGTCCTTAGTTAGTAATATACCCCTGGTGAACTAGTCCTTAGTAATATACCCCTGGTGAACTAGTCCTTAGTAATATTGTTAAAATAATGTTCACACCCATAGAAACGAATTATCTGACTTTAAGTGCAGCATGTTTTTTTGTTGTCAGACGGAGGGTCTTTGTTCCAATGACAGCGTCATCATTCAGACGGTCACCTCTGACCACAGCTCTCCAGAGCCTCTTTGCCAATCAGAGCTGGTTGTGGAGATGCAGGGGGAGGAGCCAGAGCAGAACTTCCTGATTGGTTCCTCACAAGGCGGCGCCACCGAGACTCTGGAGCCAATGACAGACAGCTTTACTGCCAAGGTCCTGGACTCTCCCTCTCAGGAGCAGGCGGTGGATTCTGGGATAGCTAAGGGGGCGGTGCTTATCAAGTTTCTCCTACAAATGTCAGCAGCACACTGACAGGTAATGTCACTCACTCACTCACTCACCACTCACTCAGTCACACTCACTCACTCACTCACTCACCACCACCACCACTCACCACCACCACTCACTCACTCACTCACTCACTCACTCACTCACTCACTCACTCAGCTCACTCACTCACTCACTCACCACTCACTCACCACTCACCACACCACTCACCACCACTCACCACTCACTCACTCACTCACTCTCATCTCATCCTCCTTCTTCAGATCTGATCCTGGAGAACCAAGAAGAAGTCCAGGATGTCTCTGACTGAGCTGGATGACATCATCACTGATGGAGCCCATCAAACAGCAGAGTGGACATCATTTTGGACATTATTTCTGATTGGCTGAGTTGGCCATTAAAGCCCCTCCCCTTTAAATGTTTTATTGGGTATGGCAGTAATACTGGTATGTACACCGCCTTCAAACCCCAACCAAGAAGAAGTTCTCTTGGGTCAGAGGTGAGACTGTGATGTCATTGTGGGCTCCTGTGGGGGCCGGCCTGACCGTGTGTGTGAGAGAGAGTGAGTGTGTTGCAGAACGGCTTTTCCAAACTGTCCATTATAAAGACTGCAGCCAGAGCCACAGATATACACTGAGTGGACAAAGAACTTCCTAATATTGAGTTGCAACCCCATGTCAGAAGGCTATAAAATCCTTATTTAACCTGTCTCCTCTCCTTCATCTACTCTGAAGGGGATTTAACCTGTCTCCTCTCCTTCATCTACTCTGAAGTGGATTTAACCTGTCTCCTCTCCTTCATTTACTCTGAAGGGGATTTAACCTGTCTCCTCTCCTTCATCTACTCTGAAGGGGATTTAACCTGTCTCCTCTCCTTCATCTACTCTGAAGGGGATTTAACCTGTCTCCTCTCCTTCATCTACTCTGAAGTGGATTTAACCTGTCTCCTCTCCTTCATCTACTCTGAAGGGATTTAACCTGTCTCCTCTCCTTCATTTACTCTGAAGGGGATTTAACCTGTCTCCTCTCCTTCATCTACTCTGAAGGGGATTTAACCTGTCTCCTCTCCTTCATCTACTCTGAAGGGGATTTAACCTGTCTCCTCTCCTTCATCTACTCTGAAGTGGATTTAACCTGTCTCCTCTTCCTACTCATCTACTCTGAAGGGGATTTAACCTGTCTCCTCTCCTTCATCTACTCTGAAGGGGATTTAACCTGTCTCCTCTCCTTCATCTACTCTGAAGTGGATTTAACCTGTCTCCTCTCCTTCATCTACTCTGAAGGGGATTTAACCTGTCTCCTCTCCTTCATCTACTCTGAAGGGGATTTAACCTGTCTCCTCTCCTTCATCTACTCTGAAGGGGATTTAACCTGTCTCCTCTCCTTCATCTACTCTGAAGGGGATTTAACCTGTCTCCTCTCCTTCATCTACTCTGAAGGGGATTTAACCTGTCTCCTCTCCTTCATCTACTCTGAAGGGGATTTAACCTGTCTCCTCTCCTTCATCTACCCTGAAGGGGATTTAACCTGTCTCCTCTCCTTCATCTACTCTGAAGGGGATTTAACCTGTCTCCTCTCCTTCATCTACCCTGAAGGGGATTTAACCTGTCTCCTCTCCTTCATCTACCCTGAAGGGGATTTAACCTGTCTCCTCTCCTTCATCTACCCTGAAGGGGATTTAACCTGTCTCCTCTCCTTCATCTACTCTGAAGTGGATTTAACCTGTCTCCTCTCCTTCATCTACTCCTCAGTGGGATTTAACCTGTCTCTCCTCTCCTTCATCTACTCTGAAGGGGATTTGTCTCCTCTCCTTCATCTACCTGTCTCCTCTCCTTCATCTACCCTGAAGTGGATTTAACCTGTCTCCTCTCCTTCATCTACTCTGAAGGGGATTTAACCTGTCTCCTCTCCTTCATCTACTCTGAAGTGGATTTAACCTGTCTCCTCTCCTTCATCTACTCTGAAGTGGATTTAACCTGTCTCCTCTCCTTCATCTACTCCTGAAGTGGATTTAACCTGTCTCCTCTCCTTCATCTACTCTGAAGGGGATTTAACCTGTCTCCTCTCCTTCATCTACCCTGAAGTGGATTTAACCTGTCTCCTCTCCTTCATCTTCATCTACTCTGAACTCTGGGATTTAACCTGTCTCCTCTCCTTCATCTACCCTGAAGTGGATTTAACTGTCTCCTCTCCTTCATCTAAGGGGATTTAACTCTGAAGGGGATTTAACCTGTCTCCTCTCCTTCATCTATCTACCTGAAGTGGATTTAACCTGTCTCCTCTCCTTCATCTACTCTGAAGGGGATTTAACCTGTCTCCCTCTCCTTCATCTACCTGAAGTGGATTTAACCTGTCTCCTCTCCTTCATCTACTCTGAAGGGATTTAACCTGTCTCCTCTCCTTCATCTACTCTGAAGGGGATTTAACCTGTCTCCTCTCCTTCATCTACTCTGAAGGGGATTTAACCTGTCTCCTCTCCTTCATCTACTCTGAAGGGGATTTAACCTGTCTCCTCTCCTTCATCTACTCTGAAGGGGATTATAATAAGGGATCCTATCACCTGGTCAGTCTGTCATGGATAGTGTTCTTAATGTTTTGTCCACTCAGTGTCGTTCTAGATTCTCTGGTTGTTCCACCTCAGAACAGCATCCTACAGTTTGTCGGTCCCAGTGTTTCTGATGGAACCGTCTGCCTACTGACCACACAAAGAACAGGACAGATTCTCATTCATCTGACACTGTGAACTATATCTGCATTTAGTTTATTTATGTGTAATAAAAACTCCCACAGTTGCTACTCTGGTGTGTTTTAGTACTGCCTGACGATCGTCCGACACTTTATCCCCATTTAGTTATACCTGCTCCTTTGTCCTGATCTCGTCCACATTCTGATTTAACATTTTGAGACAGGTGTTGGCAGGTTTACATTGACCTGGGTTTACCAATATTGCGAAGGGTATTCCTACCAGGCCTGCAACATTCAGGCCCTACCCTACGCAGGCCTGCAACATTCAGGCCCTACCCTACCCAGGCCTGCAACATTAAGGACCTGCAACATTCAGGCCCTACCCTACCCAGGCCTGCAAAATTCAGGCCCTACCCTACCCCGGCCTGCAACATTCAGGCCCTACCCCTACCCAGGCCTGCAACATTCAGGCCCTACCCTACGCAGGCCTGCAACATTCAGGCCCTACCCTACCGAGGCCTGCAACATTAAGGACCTGCAACATTCAGGCCCTACCATACGCAGGCCTGCAACATTCAGGCCCTACCTTACCCAGGCCTGCAACATTCAGGCCCTACGCAGGCCTGCAACATTCAGGCCCTACCTTACCCAGGCCTGCAACATTCAGGCCCTACCCAGGCCTGCAACATTCAGGCCCTACCCTACCCAGGCCTGCAACATTCAGGCCCTACCCTACGCAGGCCTGCAACATTCAGGCCCTACCCTACGCAGGCCTGCAACATTCAGGCCCTACCCTACCTTGTGCTGGGGACAATAAAAGGCAACTCTAAAGTGTGCAGTTGTCACAACTCAATGCCACAGAGGTCTCAAGTTGAGGGAGTGTATAATTGGCTGACTGCAAACATGACCACCAAAGCTGTTGCCAGAAAATGTGATGTTCATTTCTTTACCACAAGTCATGTAATATACCCTGGTGAACTAGTCCTTAGTAATATACCCCTGGTGAACTAGTCCTTAGTAATATACCCTGGTGAACTAGTCCTTAGTAATATACCCCTGGTGAACTAGTCCTTAGTAATATACCCCTGGTGAACTAGTCCTTAGTAATATACCCCTGGTGAACTAGTCCATAGTAATATACCCCTGGTGAACTAGTCCATAGTAATATACCCCTGGTGAACTAGTCCTTAGTAATATACCCCTGGTGAACTAGTCCTTAGTAATATACCCCTGGGTGAACTAGTCCATAGTTAGTAATATACCCTGGTGAACTAGTCCTTAGTAATATACCCCTGGTGAACTAGTCCTTAGTTAGTAATATACCCCTGGTGAACTAGTCCTTAGTAATATACCCCTGGTGAACTAGTCCATAGTAATATACCCCTGGTGAACTAGTCCATAGTAATATACCCCTGGTGAACTAGTCCATAGTAATATAGCACCACTGAGCCCACCCCAGCTGACCTGACCACTGCAGTACCAACTGCCCTGCCTGCCACTAACGGTACCGTCCCAGTCTCTGCCGCAACCCATGCTTCAAACGTCAGTGTCACCACCGCATCACCTGTGGGGCCCTCTCCAGCGCCTCATAAGAATTCCACATTTGACGCAGCAAGCTTCATTGGGGGCATAGTGCTGGTCTTGGGCCTGCAGGCCGTGGTCTTCTTCCTCTACAAGTTCTGCAAGTCCAAGGACCGCAACTACCACACCCTCTGAAGAACCCTCTCCACTTCCACCAACCACAATACCTACTCTGGGGCCCACTATGAACACCCGAACCCCTGGCCATTGTGATTATCACAGTGTTTCCGATCAGTGTTTTTCCCAAAAGCCTAATGCCATTGCGGTGCCAACCTGTGGTTTAGGCCTGTAGCGTAAATGCACACAAGGTTATAAACTGTACACACCCACAAGTGCGCCACATCTTTTACTGTACGTAGTTTGCTGCACATTTCTCACACCCTGGTGCAGCTGAAGTGAACTCCAGCGCAGTGGCATTTGAGCCTTCAACAGAGGATTACATCACTATGGATTCCCCGTCTCTCGTCCCCTCTTCTCGCTCCCCACCCACCCATATCTCGTTCCCCTCTCCTATCCTATTACCCCCTCCCCCTCTCCTGCAGTGAGTCATTGTGGCTATTCTCCTGTGTGCTGACTGGATGAAAAGCAAACTTGTTTACTGCTTCACTCCCTGGCCCTTCATCTTACTGTTTTACCTGCCTGCCATTAATAGACCCAATAGTAATTTATGTAAACTTTCAATTCTGCTGGTGTATAGTGGGGCTGCCACAGCGTTGGAGTACTAGCTTGTTCATGCAGCTTGGTAGTAACGCTTTGGAAACACTGTTTGATTGAGATCCCCTCCCCTTTCTTTTTGGAACTAAATGACTGGATGATATAGCATAGCTTTTTTTTCTTGTTTGTCATGGGACAGATCTGGGTAGGTGTCTTCACAACTCCTTTATGAAGAGTTTGTATTCATCTGATGGCAGAGATTAAAGTAAGAATAAAAGGAGAACTATAAGCAATGGTCCATCCTCTAAGCAGGGCCTTACAGTGTGACCACTTTACTCACATATGCGTGTAAATAATTTGCTGTGTGACCTGGATTTTAAAAATGTATTTAGGAGCACCAATGCACGTAGGAAAAATTATTGTGTGGCCATGATTCTAGCTTTATTACCTAAAATATTTAGCATTGTGCTATTAAATTTCTTTGTGTGCCTGCATTTTTCAAAAGTCAGTGTAGAGCCTTGCTTAAGTAGATGCCCCCCGTCTTAAGTGGCGGATGAGTTGGGCTCTCTTGGTGTTAAGACTGTGTGTGCATTTGGCCAACACTACACACTGCCAAAAGAGCAGCTCAATGCAATAAACACAAGTCAACCCCTAATTTCTACAACCCCACACACACACACACAAAATCTTTACTGACTTCAGCCAAACATATTGCAGTGATGAGTCGGACCACTAGACTGAAGATGACCCCTTGACCCACCACCTTCCTTTAACAGGAATGAAATCACAATGAGCCAAGTCTTTAGGACACGGTTGTAGGGGTCTACAGATAAAATATTGTTGTAAATATATGGGAGTGATAAATCTATCAGAAGTATAAATGATTGAGTTGGAAGAAGATAAGACAGCATGCACCTTGATGCTGACTATTGGAAGCAAAGTGCCTTTAATGTTAAATGTCTGTTACTTAAAGTGGGGGGAATGAGGGAGATTTATGATGATGCTCCTCTTCCTCCTGGCTGAGGCTTGATTGTTGTGAAGTAAAAGCAGTCTGGACACAGGACAGGAGCAGTAACGCGAGAACAGAACCAACCACCTCCGTTCCATTTTAATTCAGCCAACCCAGGTAGTAAACTGAAATTCCACATTTTCCTCAGAAAATGATTGGGAGTGATTTACATTTCAGTTGGCTTTATGAATTGACTGAATTGAAATGGAATTGAGCCCAAACCCTGAGAACCTTAGTATCCCAGCTGTACTGAAGAGCCTTTTATTATTGAAGAGTAGATAGATACAGTAGTTGCTCATCGTGGTTTTGGATGGATGGATGAAGACCTATTAGGTTTAAATTGATTTGGAATGGCATTGGTTGAAAAGTGACCCCTATGCAGACTGAATATATTTTGTTTCATTAAATGTAGGGCCTAAGTTCCACACAGCTCCCTAATGCTAGTTCCCCCTCATATTGTGCAGACACATTCTAATGACTTGTGTTTTTAAAAATAATAATGGTGGAAAGGCAACACTTGCATGAATGCGGGATACAGTATATTGAAAGCAGGTGGTTGGTTAAAAAAAGCAATTAACAGCTCATCATGATTAGGGTCTTAAAAATGCCCAGTTGCCCATTATTTTGGCTACCATTGCTAGGAAGAAGAGAACTCTGACTGATAGAGGGGTCTCAAAGGAGCATAGGTTTAAACGGTGTGTCTCACAGGAGGTTGGTGACACCTTAATTGAGGAGGATGGGCTCGTAGTGGTTGGAGCAGAATCGGTATATAGTATCACATCTCAAACATGGTTTGATGCCATTCGTGCCGTTCCAGCCATTATTATTATGAGCTGTCCTCCCTAGGCAGTCATTTTAAGCTTAGTTAGTAAATTTTTTTTTTTGGAGTCATGCAAAAAATTGGATAGAGTTTTGAAAGTGTCAAATAACTGACTTAATAATAACTGGTCCCTGAACTTTTAATGTTGAGACATTGTCCTTTGCATTTTGGGAGTTTTCTTTTCTCCTTTTGAGGCACCTTTAAAAAAAAAAAAAAAAATGTTTATGTAGTGCCAAGGAGAGGAGATGGGTGTTGGACTACAGAAAAGCAGTGACTAATTTTCCCAAGTTTAGAGTACAAACAGTATAGCTCAGTTGGTAGAGCATGGCGCTTGTAACGCCAGGGTAGTGGGTTCGATTCCCGGGACCACCCATACGTAGAATGTATGCACACATGACTGTAAGTCGCTTTGGATAAAAGCGTCTGCTAAATGGCATATATTTATAATATACCCCTGGTGAACTAGTCCTTAGTTAGTAATATACCCCTGGTGAACTAGTCCTTAGTAATATACCCCTGGTGAACTAGTCCTTAGTAATATACCCCTGGTGAACTAGTCCTTAGTTAGTAATATACCCCTGGTGAACTAGTCCTTAGTAATATACCCCTGGTGAACTAGTCCTCAGTTAGTAATATACCCCTGGTGAACTAGTCCTTAGTAATATACCCCTGGTGAACTAGTCCATAGTAATATACCCCTGGTGTACTAGTCCTTAGTAATATACCCCTGGTGAACTAGTCCTTAGTAATATACCCCTGGTGAACTAGTCCATAGTAATATACCCCTGGTGAACTAGTCCATAGTAATATACCCCTGGTGAACTAGTCCTTAGTAATATACCCCTGGTGAACTAGTCCTTAGTAATATACCCCTGGTGAACTAGTCATTAGTAATATACCCCTGGTGAACTAGTCCTTAGTAACATACCCCTGGTGAACTAGTCCTTAGTTAGTAATATACCCCTGGTGAACTAGTCCTTAGTAATATACCCCTGGTGAACTAGTCCTTAGTAACATACCCCTGGTGAACTAGTCCTTAGTTAGTAATATACCCCTGGTGAACTAGTCCTTAGTAATATACCCCTGGTGAACTAGTCATTAGTAATATACCCCTGGTGAACTAGTCCTTAGTTAGTAATATACCCCTGGTGAACTAGTCCTTAGTAATATACCCCTGGTGAACTAGTCCATAGTAATATACCCCTGGTGAACTAGCCCTTGGTTAGTAATATACCCCTGGTGAACTAGTCCTTAGTTAGTAATATACCCCTGGTGAACTAGTCCTTAGTTAGTAATATACCCCTGGTGAACTAGTCCTTAGTAATATACCCCTGGTGAACTAGTCCATAGTAATATACCCCTGGTGAACTAGTCCTTAGTAATATACCCCTGGTGAACTAGTCCATAGTAATATACCCCTGGTGAACTAGTCCTTAGTAATATACCCCTGGTGAACTAGTCCTTAGTAATATACCCCTGGTGAACTAGTCCTTAGTTAGTAATATACCCCTGGTGAACTAGTCCTTAGTAATATACCCCTGGTGAACTAGTCCATAGTAATATACCCCTGGTGAACTAGTCCTTAGTAATATACCCCTGGTGAACTAGTCCATAGTAATATACCCCTGGTGAACTAGTCCTTAGTAATATACCCCTGGTGAACTAGTCCTTAGTAATATACCCCTGGTGAACTAGTCCATAGTAATATACCCCTGGTGAACTAGTCCATAGTTAGTAATATACCCCTGGTGAACTAGTCCATAGTTAGTAATATACCCCTGGTGAACTAGTCCTTAGTAATATACCCCTGGTGAACTAGTCCTTAGTAATATACCCCTGGTGAACTAGTCCTTAGTAATATACCCCTGGTGAACTAGTCCTTAGTTAGTAATATACCCCTGGTGAACTAGTCCTTAGTAATATACCCCTGGTGAACTAGTCCTTAGTAATATACCCCTGGTGAACTAGTCCTTAGTAATATACCCCTGGTGAACTAGTCCATAGTAATATACCCCTGGTGAACTAGTCCATAGTAATATACCCCTGGTGAACTAGTCCTTAGTAATATACCCCTGGTGAACTAGCCCTTAGTAATATACCCCTGGTGAACTAGTCCATAGTAATATACCCCTGGTGAACTAGTCCATAGTTAGTAATATACCCCTGGTGAACTAGTCCATAGTAATATACCCCTGGTGAACTAGTCCTTAGTTAGTAACATACCCCTGGTGAACTAGTCCTCAGTTAGTAATATACCCCTGGTGAACTAGTCCTTAGTAATATACCCCTGGTGAACTAGTCCATAGTAATATACCCCTGGTGAACTAGTCCTCAGTTAGTAATATACCCCTGGTGAACTAGTCCTTAGTTAGTAATATACCCCTGGTGAACTAGTCCTCAGTTAGTAATATACCCCTGGTGAACTAGTCCTTAGTTAGTAATATACCCCTGGTGAACTAGTCCTTAGTTAGTAATATACCCCTGGTGAACTAGTCCTTAGTAATATACCCCTGGTGAACTAGTTGTTAGTAATATACCCCTGGTGAACTAGTCCATAGTAATATACCCCTGGTGAACTAGTCCATAGTAATATACCCCTGGTGAACTAGTCCTTAGTTAGTAATATACCCCTGGTGAACTAGTCCATAGTTAGTAATATACCCCTGGTGAACTAGTCCATAGTAATATACCCCTGGTGAACTAGTCCTTAGTTAGTAATATACCCCTGGTGAACTAGTCCTCAGTTAGTAATATACCCCTGGTGAACTAGTCCTTAGTAATATACCCCTGGTGAACTAGTCCTTAGTTAGTAACATACCCCTGGTGAACTAGTCCATAGTTAGTAATATACCCCTGGTGAACTAGTCCATAGTAATATACCCCTGGTGAACTAGTCCTTAGTAATATACCCCTGGTGAACTAGTCCATAGTAATATACCCCTGGTGAACTAGTCCTCAGTTAGTAATATACCCCTGGTGAACTAGTCCTTAGTAATATACCCCTGGTGAACTAGTCCTCAGTTAGTAATATACCCCTGGTGAACTAGTCCTCAGTTAGTAATATACCCCTGGTGAACTAGTCCTCAGTAATATACCCCTGGTGAACTAGTCCATAGTAATATACCCCTGGTGAACTAGTCCTTAGTAATATACCCCTGGTGAACTAGTCCTCAGTTAGTAATATACCCCTGGTGAACTAGTCCTCAGTAATATACCCCTGGTGAACTAGTCCATAGTAATATACCCCTGGTGAACTAGTCCTTAGTAATATACCCCTGGTGAACTAGTCCTCAGTTAGTAATATACCCCTGGTGAACTAGTCCATAAGTCATGAACTAGTCCTCAGTTAGTAATATACCCCTGGTGAACTAGTCCTCAGTTAGTAATATACCCCTGGTGAACTAGTCCTCAGTTAGTAATATACCCCTGGTGAACTAGTCCTTAGTTAGTAATATACCCCTGGTGAACTAGTCCTCAGTTAGTAATATACCCCTGGTGAACTAGTCCTCAGTTAGTAATATACCCCTGGTGAACTAGTCCTTAGTTAGTAATATACCCCTGGTGAACTAGTCCTCAGTTAGTAATATACCCCTGGTGAACTAGTCCTCAGTTAGTAATATAACCCTGGTGAACTAGTCCTCAGTTAGTAATATACCCCTGGTGAACTAGTCCTTAGTTAGTAATATACCCCTGGTGAACTAGTCCTCAGTTAGTAATATACCCCTGGTGAACTAGTCCATAAATCATTGTAGAGAATTTGGCAGTACATCCAATCCGCCTCAGAACCGCAGGTGTCGTGTGGTTTGCTGATGTCAACGTTGTGAACAGAGTGCCTCATGGTGGCAGTGGGGTTATGGTATGGGGGCTACGGACAACGAACACCATTGCATTTTATTGATGGCAATTTGAATGAACAGAGATACCATGGGGAGATCCTGAGGCCCATTGTCGTGCCATTCATCCCCCGTCATCACCTCATGATTCAGCATGATAAAGCACGGCCCCATGCTGCAAGGATCGGGACACAATTACTGGAAGCTGAAAATCTCCCAGTTCTTCCATTCTCACCAGACACGTCACCCATTGAGTGTGTCTGGATGCTGTGGATCGACGTGTACGACAGCGTGGTCCAGTTCCTGCCAATATCCAGCAACTTCACACAGTCATTGAAGAGGAGTGGGACCACATTCCACAATCAACAGCCTGATCAACTCTATGTGAAGGAGATGTGTCGCGCTGCTTGAGGCAAATGGTGGTCACACCAGATACTGACTGGTTCTCTGACCCACACCAGATACTGACTGGTTCTCTGACCCACACCAGATACTGACTGACTGGTTCTCTGATCCACACCAGATACTGACTGGTTCTCTGATCAACACCAGATACTGACTGACTGGTTCTCTGATCCACACCAGATACTGACTGACTGGTTCTCTGATCCACACCAGATACTGACTGACTGGTTCTCTGATCACACCAGATACTGACTGGTTCTCTGATCACACCAGATACTGACTGGTTCTCTGATCACACCAGATACTGACTGGTTTTCTGATCCACACCAGATACTGACTGGTTTTCTGATCACACCAGATACTGACTGGTTCTCTGATCCACACCAGATACTGACTGGTTCTCTGACCCACACCAGATACAGACTGGTTGTCTGATCCACACCAGATACTGGCTGGTTCTCTGATCACACCAGATACTGACTGGTTCTCTGACCCACACCAGATACTGACTGGTTCTCTGACCCACACCAGATACTGACTGGTTCTCTGACCCACACCAGATACTGACTGGTTCTCTGACCCACACCAGATACTGACTGGTTCTCTGACCCACACCAGATACTGACTGGTTCTCTGACCCACACCAGATACTGACTGGTTCTCTGATCCACACCCCTGCTTTTCTGTTTTGTTTTTGTAAGGTATCTGTATTCCCAGTAAGGTATCTGTGACCAACAGATGCATATCTGTATTCCCAGTCATGTGACCTTCCCAGTCAAGTGAAATCCATAGATTAGGTCCTGATGAATTTATTTCCATTGACTGACTTTGTTAGAGTTCCTATAACTGTAAATCTTTGAAATTGTTGCAAGTTACATGTAAGGAAGTTTCACAATAGCTTGGCACATGAGTATTATTAGAATATGGCAAATTATTGCGTTTGATCCATGCGGGTTTTCACGGGCTACCAGAGGCCTGACATCACTGGGAGGGCTACCAGAGTCATGACACATCACTGGGAGGGCTACCAGAGGCCTGACACATCACTGGGAGGGCTACCAGAGGCCTGACACATCACTGGGAGGGCTACCAGAGGCCTGACACATCACTGGGAGGGCTACCAGAGGCCTGACACATCACTGGGAGGGCTACCAGAGGCCTGACACATCACTGGGAGGGCTACCAGAGGCCTGACACATCACTGGGAGGGCTACCAGAGGCCTGACACATCACTGGGAGGGCTACCAGAGGCCTGACACATCACTGGGAGGGCTACCAGAGGCCTGACACATCACTGGGAGGGCTACCAGAGGCCTGACACATCACTGGGAGGGCTACCAGAGGCCTGACACATCACTGGGAGGGCTACCAGAGGCCTGACACATCACTGGGAGGGCTACCAGAGGCATCACTGGGAGGGCTACCAGAGGCATCACTGGGAGGGCTACCAGAGGCATCACTGGGAGGGCTACCCGAGGCATCACTGGGAGGGCTACCCGAGGCATCACTGGGAGGGCTACCCGAGGCATCACTGGGAGGGCTACCCAAGGCATCACTGGGAGGGCTACCTGAGGCATCACTGGGAGGGCTACCTGAGGCATGACACATCACTGGGAGGGCTACCAGAGGCCTGACACATCACTGGGAGGGCTACCTGAGGCATGACACATTACTGGGAGGGCTACCTGAGGCATGACACATCACTGGGAGGGCTACCTGAGGCATGACACATCACTGGGAGGGCTACCTGAGGCATGACACATCACTGGGAGGGCTACCTAAGGCATGACATCACTGGGAGGGCTACCTGAGGCCTGACACATCACTGGGAGGGCTACCTGAGGCCTGACACATCACTGGGAGGGCTACCACTGAGGCATGACACATCACTGGGAGGGATACCAGAGGCATCACTGGGAGGGCTACCTGAGGCCTGACATCACTGGGAGGGCTACCTGAGGCCTGACATCACTGGGAGGGCTACCAGAGGCATGACACATCACTGGGAGGGCTACCAGAGGCATCACTGGGAGGGCTACCTGAGTCATGACACATCACTGGGAGGGCTACCAGAGGCATCACTGGGAGGGCTACCCGAGGCATGACACATCACTGGGAGGGCTACCCGAGGCCTGACACATCACTGGGAGGGCTACCAGAGGCCTGACACATCACTGGGAGGGCTACCAGAGGCCTGACACATCACTGGGAGGGCTACCAGAGGCCTGACACATCACTGGGAGGGCTACCAGAGGCCTGACACATCACTGGGAGGGCTACCAGAGGCCTGACACATCACTGGGAGGGCTACCAGAGGCATGACACATCACTGGGAGGGCTACCAGAGGCATGACACATAACTGGGAGGGCTACCAGAGGCATGACACATAACTGGGAGGGCTACCTGAGTCATGACACATCACTGGGAGGGCTACCTGAGGCATGACACATCACTGGGAGGGCTACCAGAGGCATGACATCACTGGGAGGGCTACCAGAGGCATGACACATCACTGGGAGGGCTACCAGAGGCATGACACCTACCAGAGGCATGACACATCACTGGGAGGGCTACCTGAGACATGACACATCACTGGGAGGGCTACCTGAGGCATGACACATCACTGGGAGGGCTACCAGAGGCATGACACATCACTGGGAGGGCTACCAGAGGCATGACACATCACTGGGAGGGCTACCTGAGGAATGACACATCACTGGGAGGGCTACCAGAGGCATGACACATCACTGGGAGGGCTACCTGAGTCATGACACATCACTGGGAGGGCTACTGACCTCCTCCGGAGGTAGTCAGGTGCACAGGCAGCACAAGTCTCATCTTTTAACCAATCAGAGCAGCTCTTTTGCCAATACCTGGGTAAAACATCAGAATTAGGCTGACTAAACACAGCCAAAGTCAAAGAAATCATCTGTCAAATAACTTGAGGAGGGAAATCTGGTCACAACGCGTAGACATAAGAGACATTTTAATACCATGTGGAGACACTTTTCTGAAAATGTGGGACAATCAGAATGTGTCCAAGAAGAAGACACAGGAGATGCCAGCTATCAACAAAGCTTATGACAGAGGTGCAGGACAACAACTCACAGGCCAGACAGGATGTGATTATTTATTGCATAAAATACTAAATAAAAAAGCAACAAATGGTCTGAATAATCCTAAAGTGAAGCTGTGCAGAGCTGAGTGGTCAGATGATCTGTGGAATAGAAACAGTCACTTGACTATGATTGGTGGACAGTCACTTGTCTGGAAACTGTCTGTCCTCCTTGTGCCTGTGTGGAATGTGGGCCCACCGGAACTGGTTCTGGGCAGGTCCATCATCTTCCTGGTAGAACTGGTTCCACTAGTCCAGTCAGGGACGGTGTGTGGCAGTAAGGGTGAGTAAGGCATGTCCAGTCTCACGTCCCTCTGCCCACGTCGTGGTAGTACAGGTTAGCACAGAGACACAGCAGCATGATGGAGGCCAGCATGTAGTAGATTAACTTCCTGAACTTCGGATCCAAGTCTCCCTGCCGGTACCAGACAATCTACAGGAGGAAGACGACAGTCAGCCTCAGCCCTGCCGGTACCCGACCCACGTACCCCTGCCGGTACCCAACCCCAAGTCCCCCTGCCGGTACCCAACCCCCTGCCGGTACCCAAGTCCCCCTGCCGGTACCCAACCCCAAGTCCCCCTGCCGGTACCCAACCCCACGTCCCCCTGCCGGTACCCAACCCCACGTCCCCCTGCCGGTACCCAACCCCACGTCCCCCTGCCGGTACCCAACCCCACGTCCCCTGCCGGTACCCAAGTCCCCCTGCCGGTACCCAAGTCCCCCTGCCGGTACCCAAGTCCCCTGCCGGTACCCAACCCCAAGTCCCCCTGCCGGTACCCAACCCCAAGTCCCCTGCCGGTACCCAACCCCAAGTCCCCTGCCGGTACCCAACCCCAAGTCCCCTGCCGGTACCCAACCCCAAGTCCCCTGCCGGTACCCAACCCCAAGTCCCCCTGCCGGTACCCAACCCCAAGTCCCCTGCCGGTACCCAACCCCACGTCCCCCTGCCGGTACCCAACCCCACGTCCCCTGCCGGTACCCAACCCCACGTCCCCCTGCCGGTACCCAACCCCACGTCCCCCTGCCGGTACCCAACCCCAAGTCCCCCTGCCGGTACCCAAGTCCCCCTGCCGGTACCCAAGTCCCCCTGCCGGTACCCAAGTCCCCCTGCCGGTACCCAAGTCCCCCTGCCGGTACCCAAGTCCCCCTGCCGGTACCCAAGTCCCCCTGCCGGTACCCAAGTCCCCCTGCCGGTACCCAAGTCCCCCTGCCGGTACCAGACAATCTACAGGAGGAAGACGACAGTCAGCCTCAGCCCTGCCGGTACCCGACCCACGTACCCCTGCCGGTACCCAACCCCAAGTCCCCCTGCCGGTACCCAACCCCCTGCCGGTCCCAACCCCCCCTGCCGGTACCCAACCCCAAGTCCCCCTGCCGGTACCCAACCCCACGTCCCCCTGCCGGTACCCACCCCCACGTCCCCCTGCCGGTACCCAACCCCACGTCCCCCTGCCGGTACCCAACCCCACGTCCCCCTGCCGGTACCCAACCCCACGTCCCCCTGCCGGTACCCAAGTCCCCCTGCCGGTACCCAAGTCCCGCTGCCGGTACCCAAGTCCCCCTGCCGGTACCCAAGTCCCCCTGCCGGTACCCAAGTCCCCCTGCCGGTACCCAACCCCAAGTCCCCCTGCCGGTACCCAACCCCAAGTCCCCTGCCGGTACCCAACCCCAAGTCCCCTGCCGGTACCCAACCCCAAGTCCCCTGCCGGTACCCAACCCCAAGTCCCCTGCCGGTACCCAACCCCAAGTCCCCCTGCCGGTACCCAACCCCAAGTCCCCTGCCGGTACCCAACCCCAAGTCCCCCTGCCGGTACCCAACCCCACGTCCCCCTGCCGGTACCCAACCCCAAGTCCCCCTGCCGGTACCCAAGTCCCCCTGCCGGTACCCAAGTCCCCTGCCGGTACCCAAGTCCCCTGCCGGTACCCAAGTCCCCCTGCCGGTACCCAAGTCCCCCTGCCGGTACCCAAGTCCCCCTGCCGGTACCCAACCCCAAGTCCCCTGCCGGTACCCAACCCCAAGTCCCCCTGCCGGTACCCAACCCCAAGTCCCCCTGCCGGTACCCAACCCCAAGTCCCCCTGCCGGTACCCAAGTCCCCCTGCCGGTACCCAAGCCTAACCCCAAGCCCTCCTGCCGGTACCCAACCCCAAGTCCCCCTGCCGGTACCCAAACCTAACCCCAAGTCCCCTGCCGGTACCCAACCCCAAGTCCCCCTGCCGGTACCCAACCCCAAGTCCCCCTGCCGGTACCCAAGCCTAACCCCAAGTCCTCCTGCCGGTACCCAACCCTAAGTCCCCTGCCGGTACCCAAACCTAACCCCAAGTCCCCCTGCCGTTACCTAACCCCAAGTCCCCTGCCGGTACCCAACCCCAAGTCCCCTGCCGGTACCCAACCCCAAGTCCCCTGCCGGTGCCCAACCCCAAGTCCCCCTGCCGGTACCCAACCCCAAGTCCCCTGCCGGTACCCAACCCCAAGTCCCCTGCCGGTACCCAACCCAAAGTCCCCTGCCGGTACCCAACCCCAAGTCCCTCTGCCGGTACCCAACCCCAAGTCCCCCTGCCGGTACCCAAGTCCCCCTGCCGGTACCCAACCCCAAGTCCCCTTGCCGGTACCCAACCCCAAGTCCCCTTGCCGGTACCCAAGTCCCCTGCCGGTACCCAACCCCAAGTCCCCTGCCGGTACCCAACCCAAAGTCCCTGCCGGCACCCAACCCCAAGTCCCGCTGCCGGTACCCAACCCCAAGTCCCCCTGCCGGTACCCAAGTCCCCCTGCCGGTACACAACCCCAAGTCCCCTTGCCGGTACCCAACCCCAAGTACCCCTGCCGGTACCCAACCCCAAGTCCCCTTGCCGGTACCCAACCCCAAGTCCCCTTGCCGGTACCCAAGTCCCCCTGCCGGTACCCAAGTCCCCCTGCCGGTACCCAACCCCAAGTCCCCTGCCGGTACCCAACCCCAAGTCCCCTGCCGGTGCCCAACCCCAAGTCCCCCTGCCGGTACCCAACCCCAAGTCCCCCTGCCGGTACCCAAGTCCCCCTGCCGGTACCCAACCCCAAGTCCCCCTGCCGGTACCCAAGCCTAACCCCAAGTCCTCCTGCCGGTACCCAACCCCAAGTCCCCCTGCCGGTACCCAACCCTAACCCCAAGTCCCCTGCCGGTACCCAACCCCAAGTCCCCTGCCGGTAGCCAACCCCAAGTCCCCCTGCCGGTAGCCAACCCCAAGTCCCCCTGCCGGTAGCCAACCCCAAGTCCCCTGCCGGTAGCCAACCCCAAGTCCCCCTGCCGGTAGCCAACCCCAAGTCCCCCTGCCGGTAGCCAACCCCAAGTCCCCCTGCCGGTAGCCAACCCCACGTTCCCCTGCCGGTACCCAACCCCACCACCTCCTGCCGGTAGCCAACCCCAAGTCCCCCTCCCGGTACCCAAACCTAACCCCAAGTCCCCCTGCCGGTACCCAAACCTAACCCCAAGTCCCCTGCCGGTACCCAACCCCAAGTCCCCTGCCGGTACCCAAGTCCCCCTGCCGGTACCCAAGTCCCCCTGCCGGTACCCAAGTCCCCCTGCCGGTACCCAAGTCCCCTGCCGGTACCCAAGTCCCCCTGCCGGTACCCAAGTCCCCTGCCGGTACCCAAGTCCCCCTGCCGGTACCCAACTCCCCTGCCGGTACCCAACCCCAACTCCCCTTGCCGGTACCCAACCCCAAGTCCCCTGCCGGTACCCAACCCCAACTCCCCTTGCCGGTACCCAAACCTAACCCCAAGTCCCCCTGCCGGTACCCAACCCCAAGTCCCCCTGCCGGTACCCAAACCTAACCCCAAGTCCCCCTACCGGTACCCAACCCCAAGTCCCCTGCCGGTACCCAACCCCAAGTCCCCCTGCCGGTACCCCAACCCCAAGTCCCCCTGCCGGTACCCCAACCCCAAGTCCCCTGCCGGTACCCCAACCCCACGTCCCCTGCCGGTACCCCAACCCCACGTCCCCCTGCCGGTACCCAACCCCACGTCCCCCTGCCGGTACCCAACCCCAAGTCCCCTGCCGGTAGCCAACCCCAAGTCCCCTGCCGGTAGCCAACCCCAAGTCCCCTGCCGGTAGCCAACCCCAAGTCCCCTGCCGGTAGCCAACCCCAAGTCCCCTGCCGGTACCCAAGCCTAACCCCAAGTCCTCCTGCCGGTACCCAACCCCAAGTCCCCTGCCGGTACCCAACCCCAAGTCCCCTGCCGGTACCCAACCCCAAGTCCCCTGCCGGTACCCAACCCCAAGTCCCCCTGCCGGTACCCAAGTCCCCTGCCGGTACCCAAGTCCCCCTGCCGGTACCCAAGTCCCCCTGCCGGTACCCAAGTCCCCCTGCCGGTACCCAAGTCCCCTGGCGGTACCCAACCCCCCTGCCGGTACCCAACCCCAACTCCCCTTGCCGGTACCCAAACCTAACCCCAAGTCCCCTTGCCGGTACCCAACCCCAAGTCCCCCTGCCGGTACCCAAACCTAACCCCAAGTCCCCCTACCGGTACCCAACCCCAAGTCCCCCTGCCGGTACCCAACCCCAAGTCCCCCTGCCGGTACCCCAACCCCACGTCCCCCTGCCGGTACCCCAACCCCACGTCCCCTGCCGGTACCCCAACCCCACGTCCCCCTGCCGGTACCCCAACCCCACGTCCCCCTGCCGGTACCCAACCCCACGTCCCCCTGCCGGTACCCAACCCCACGTCCCCCTGCCGGTAGCCAACCCCAAGTCCCCCTGCCGGTAGCCAACCCCAAGTCCCCCTGCCGGTAGCCAACCCCAAGTCCCCCTGCCGGTAGCCAACCCCAAGTCCCCCTGCCGGTAGCCAACCCCAACTCCCCTTGCCGGTACCCAAACCTAACCCCAAGTCCCCTTGCCGGTACCCAAACCTAACCCAGAGTCCCCCTACCGGTACCCAACCCCAAGTCCCCCTGCCGGTACCCAACCCCAAGTCCCCCTGCCGGTACCCAACCCCAAGTCCCCCTGCCGGTACCCCAACCCCAAGTCCCCCTGCCGGTACCCCAACCCCAAGTCCCCCTGCCGGTACCCCAACCCCACGTCCCCTGCCGGTACCCCAACCCCACGTCCCCCTGCCGGTACCCCAACCCCACGTCCCCCTGCCGGTACCCCAACCCCACGTCCCCCTGCCGGTACCCCAACCCCACGTCCCCCTGCCGGTACCCCAACCCCACGTCCCTCTGCCGGTAGCCAACCCCAAGTCCCCCTGCCGGTAGCCAACCCCAAGTCCCCCTGCCGGTAGCCAACCCCAAGTCCCCCTGCCGGTAGCCAACCCCAAGTCCCCCTGCCGGTACCCAACCCCAAGTCCCCTGCCGGTGCCCAACCCCCTGCCGGTACCCAACCCCAACCCCCTGCCGGTACCCAACCCCCCCTGCCGGTACCCAACCCCACGTCCCCCTGCCGGTACCCAACCCCACGTCCCCCTGCCGGTACCCAACCCCACGTCCCCCTGCCGTTACCAGAAGATCTACAGGAGGGAGATATTTATCCTCTTCAGACCCAAGAAAGCAGTGTGTACTCACCAGCACCATGGCCGAGCCGCAGGTCAGCAGGATACAGAAAGCCAAGAAGACGTTGAGTGGCCAGGGAGGCAACGAGGGGAACAGGAATGAACTGATCACTGTTACCTAGGGAACACAATCACCACCTAACTGATCAAATTGAAACAACAAGACAAAAGGCCCCTCAAATCAGTGGGTGATCTGGTCAGCATGAAATTACCAGGACCAGCAGAGACACACCTCTCACAGTATGGAACTACCAGGACCAGCAGAGACACACCTCTCACAGTATGGAACTACCAGGACCAGCAGAGACACACCTCTCACAGTATGGAACTACCAGGACCAGCAGAGACACACCTCTCACAGTATGGAACTACCAGGACCAGCAGAGACACACCTCTCACAGTATGGAACTACCAGGACCAGCAGAGACACACCTCTCACAGTATGGAACTACCAGGACCAGCAGAGACACACCTCTCACAGTATGGAACTACCAGGACCAGCACACGCTGTGGAGAACCTGAAACAATCACATCCTCACCCCTCATTGGAGGACCTGAAATATTTCAAGTATATATTCACTCCACCCTTCAGAAGGCCACAGATCACCCTTCAGAAGGCCACAGATCACCCTTCAGAAGGCCACAGATCACCCTTCAGAAGGCCACAGATCACCCTTCAGAAGGCCACAGATCACCCTTCAGAAGGCCACAGATCACCCTTCAGAAGGCCACAGATCAACCCATCTTTCCCAGTACCATTTCCTCTCCCAATTCCTTTTTTTTTACTAGGCAAGTTAAGAACAAATCCCTTTTTATTTTTTAAGCCTTTTTTCTTCCCAATTTCCTGATATCTAATTGGTAGTTACAGTCTTGTCTCATCGCTGCAACTCCCGTACGGACTCGGGAGAGGCGAAGGTCGAGAGCCATGCGTCCTCCGAAACACAACCCAACCAAGCCGCACTGCTTCTTGACACAATGCACATCCAACCCGGAAGCCTGCAACACCAATGTGTCGAAGGAAACACCATACACCTGACGACCTGGTCAGGGTGCACTGCACCCGGCCCGCCACAGGAGTCGCTAATGCGCGATGAGACAAGGATATCCCTCCCGGCCAACGCTGGGCCAATTGTGCATCGCCCCATGGACCTCCCGGGTCATGGCCAGCTGCGACAGAGCCTGGGCTCGAACCCAGAATCTCTGGTGGCACAGCGAGCACTGCGATGCAGAGCCTTAGACCACTGAGACAGAGCCTGGGCTCGAACCCAGAATCTCTGGTGGCACAGCGAGCACTGCGATGCAGTGCCTTTGACCACTGCACCACCCCGGAGGAACCAAGAACACATTCTTATTTACAATGACAACCTAGGAACAGTAGCACAACGCTCTAACCACTAGGCTAGTGTAGTCATTCATGTTTAACAGTATTACTGTACAGACTCACTCTCAACTTGTGACTTGTTAAGCACATTTTTACTCCTGAACTTATTTAGGCCATAACAAAGTGGTTGAAAACGTACAAAACATTCCAGCTTCTCATTTTTTATTAAAATGTGTAAAAAATGTCTAAAAACACAATACCATTATGGGGTATTGTGTGTAGGTCAGTGACACAAAATGTTGAATGTAATCCATTTTAAATTCAGGCTGTAACAACATGTGGAGACAGTCCAGGGGTACTTACTACAACGAGCAGGGATGTCAGTCCTCCGACCACCAGGTTGATGGCTCTGTCCTACAAGGGAAAGAGGACATTACATGAGACAAGCCAATAACACACTGTGGCGGTCATGACATTTTGTCAGCCACTAAGTCATGAAAAAGACTGCTGGTCTCACGGTAACTGACCATTTAATTAACATAAACATGTTTAGCATCTCCAGGCCTCCACACATACAAGCCGCTGATTGGAACATCTACATTTTGAAAAGTCTAATAAATATATTTTTAATAAACACCCGTCACAATAAATCCATTATTGATTTTAGACAGGTTAAAAGAAACACGATGAAGAAAATGTATTTCAGAAGGACAGAATATGAGTTGGTCTACTATATGTTATCAGGGTCCGTCATAGGCTGTAGGCTTGTTCATTGAGATATGCTTATAAGTCCCCCATCATTGTTTTACATATGATTTTATAGTAGGAAGAATATAATTTAGCTGAATAACATAGAAAATGATATTTTTCCCATTCCGGAGCAGATCCCATGCCCCAGATTGAGTTATTGGAAACAGATCCCATGCCCCAGATTGAGTTATTTGAAACAGATCCCATGCCCCAGATTGAGTTATTTGAAACAGATCCCATGCCCCAGATTGAGTTATTTGAAACAGATCCCATGCCCCAGATTGAGTTATTTGAAACAGATCCCATGCCCCAGATTGAGTTATTTGAAACAGATCCCGCGCCCCAGATTGAGTTATTTGAAACAGATCCCGCGCCCCAGATTGAGTTATTTGAAACAGATCCCGCGCCCCAGATTGAGTTATTTGAAACAGATCCCGCGCCCCAGATTGAGTTATTTGAAACAGATCCCGCGCCCCAGATTGAGTTATTTGAAACAGATCCCGCGCCCCAGATTGAGTTATTTGAAACAGGTCCTATACCCTAGGTTCAGAGTTATTTGAAACAGGTCCTATACCCTAGGTTCAGTTATTTGAAACAGGTCCTATACCCTAGGTTCAGTTATTTGAAACAGGTCCTATACCCTAGGTTCAGAGTTATTTGAAACAGGTCCTATGCCCTAGGTTCAGAGTTATTTGGAACAGGTCCTATACCCTAGGTTCAGAGTTATTTGGAACAGGTCCTATACCTTAGGTTCAGAGTTATTTGAAACAGGTCCTATACCCTAGGTTCAGTTATTTGAAACAGGTCCTATGCCCTAGGTTCAGTTATTTGAAACAGGTCCTATGCCCTAGGTTCAGTTATTTGAAACAGGTCCTATGCCCTAGGTTCAGATTTGAAACAGGTTATTAGGTTCAGTTATTTGAAACAGGTCCTATGCCCTAGGTTCAGTTATTTGAAACAGGTCCTATGCCCTAGGTTCAGTTATTTGAAACAGGTCCTATGCCCTAGGTTCAGTTATTTGAAACAGGTCCTATGCCCTAGGTTCAGTTATTTGAAACAGGTCCTATGCCCTAGGTTCAGTTATTTGAAACAGGTCCTATACCCTAGGTTCAGTTATTTGAAACAGGTCCTATACCCTAGGTTCAGTTATTTGGAACAGGTCCTATACCCTAGGTTCAGTCCTATTTCAGAGTTATTTGAACAGGTCCTATACCTAGGTTCAGTTATTTGAAACAGGTCCTATACCCTAGGTTCAGTTATTTGAAAGGTCCTAGGTCCTATACCTAGGTTCAGTTAGTTATTTGAAACAGGTCCTATGCCCTAGGTTCAGAGTTATTTGGCAGGTCCTGCCCTAGGTTCAGTTATTTGAAACAGGTCCTATACCCTAGGTTCAGTTATTTGAAACAGGTCCTATACCTAGGTTCCTTATTTGAAACAGGTCCTATACCCTAGGTTCAGTTATTTGGAACGGTCTATGCCCTAGGTTCAGAGTTATTTGGAACAGGTCCTATGACCTAGGTTCAGAGTTATTGAATCCTTCACTAATTCAGAATTTGGACAACTATTCAGACCCCTAGGTTTTGCCACATGATCATATACAAACCTTATACCCTCTGACCTATTTGAAATATTTTCACCCAGGTTCAGTTATTTGGGCTCCTATTAGGTTCAGCAGGTCCTATACCCTAGTTATTTGAAACTGGTTCAGTTGCCTATACCTAGTTCAGTTATTTGGAACAGGTTGCCCTAGGAGAAAGCCTCGCCTCCTCTGTTCCTTGCCTGAGGCTTACATAACTGAGGTTCATTATTTGGAACAGGTCACCCTATCTGACTATTCACCTTTGGCAGTTATTCACTAATACTCATTTGAAACAGGTCAGACCCCTATTCAGTTTCAGAAACCCTGGTTGTTTTTGAAACAGGTTATCTACAGTTCATCTCTGCCTGAGTCCTATTCAGTTACAATCCACCCTAGGTTCACAGGTTTTTACATTGATAGGTTACAGCCTTATTCTTACAGGTCCTATTGAAGTTCAACTGTATTTTTGATACAAACCTCAATCATTGATGTGACACACAGACACTACACTCATCATGTGCCACCCATCTGACTATTCGCAATTTCATCTGTTCTTTACTAAACAGTGCATTTGGAAAGTTCATCAACTTTTTCCACATTGATAGGTTACAGCCTTATTCTACAATTGATTCAATAGTTTTTCCCCTCAATCCACACACAACACCCTATGATGACAAAGCATGAAACAGGTTTAGATATACACTTGCTACAATAACAAAATTTGAAATATAACATTGACATTAGTATCAGACCCTTTACTCAGTACTTTGTTGAAGCACCTTTGGCAGCAATTACAGCCTCGAGTCTTCTTGGGTCTTGACGCTACAAGCTTGGCACACCTGTATTTAGGGAGTTTCTCCCATTCTTCTCTGCAGATCCTCTCAAGATCTGTCAGGTTGGATGGGGAGCGTCGCTGCACAGCTATTTTCTGGTCTCTCCAGAGATGTTCAAATCGGGTTCAAGTCCAGGCTCTGGCTGGGCCACTCATGGACATTGAGACTTGTCCAGAAGTTGCACCTTCGCCCCAGTCTGAGGTCCTGAGCAGGTTTTCCTCAAGGTACTTTCCTCCATTCATCTTTCCCTCAAGCCTGACGTCCCCACAGCATGATGCTGCCACCTCCATGCTTCGCAGTAGGTATGGTGACAGGCTTCCTCCAGACGTGATGCTTGGCATTCAGGCCAAATAGTTAAATCTTGGTTTCATCAAACCAGAGAATCTTGTTTCTCATGGTCTGAGTCTTTAGGTGCCTTTTGCCAACTCCTAGCGGGCTGTCATGTGCCTTTTACTGAAGAGTGGCTTCCGTCTGACCAACCTACCATAAAGGCCTGATTGGTGGAGTTCTGCAGAGAAGGTTGTCCATCTTGAAGGTTCTCCCATGTCCACAGAGGAACTCTAGGTGATCTGTCAGAGTGACCATCGGGTTCTTGGTCACCTCCTTAACCAAGGCTCTTCTCCCTCGATTGCTCAGTTTGTCCGGGCAGCCAGCTCTAGGAAGAGTCTTTGTGGTTCCAAACCTCTTCCATTTAAGAATGATGGAGGCCACTGTGTTCTTGGAGCCTTCAGTGCTGCAGAAATGTTTGGGTACCCTTCCCCAGATCTGTGTCTCGACCACAATCCTCTCCTTCTACGGACAATTCCTTCAACCTCATGGCTTGGGTTTTGCTCTGACATGCACTGTCAACTGTGGGACCGTTCTCTCCCAGACTCATGAATAGACATGTTGGAGTAGAGGCTTGACCAGTTATGTACCAAAGACATCTGAAATCAGTTTAAAATCATGTGCAATATGCAATATGTATTGTACAACAGCACAATCATTATTTTAATTATTTTTTTTGGGGGGGTGGGGGCTCATATACAGGCCTATGAATGAGCTGTCAGATGGTCTATGGGTGTTCTGAATTAATCATCACCTTTAGAAAGCACTGTCCATTTCATTGTGTTGGGCTTTGGAACAGCATCCACAACGACCATGTTATAAACTGGTTCAACCTGCTGTTGAACTTCTTTCTTCAAATTGATCATCACAGTGAGGTGAGTTGTAAAAGCATGATACTGTTGTGATGATAAGTGTTTGATTGTCATTGATGTCAGAGTGGTTAGAGGGACATGGAGCCATTAGGACCCGATGGTTAGGGGGACATGGAGCCATTAGGACCTGATGGTTAGAGGGACATGGAGCCATTAGGACCTGATGGTTATAGGACCTGATGGTTAGAGGGACATGGAGCCATTAGGACCCGATGGTTAGAGGGACATGGAGCCATTAGGACCCGATGGTTAGAGGGACATGGAGCCATTAGGACCTGATGGTTAGAGGGACATGGAGCCATTAGGACCTGATGGTTAGAGGGACATGGAGCCATTAGGACCTGATGGTTAGAGGGACATGGAGCCATTAGGACCTGATGGTTAGAGGGACATGGAGCCATTAGGACCTGATGGTTAGAGGGACATGGAGCCATTAGGACCTGATGGTTAGAGGGACATGGAGCCATTAGGACCTGATGGTTAGAGGGACATGGAGCCATTAGGACCCGATGATGGAGCCATTAGAGGGACATGGAGCCATTAGGACCTGATGGTTATTAGGACCTGATGGTTAGAGGGACATGGAGCCATTAGGATGGTTTAGAGGGACATGGAGCCATTAGGACCCGATGGTTAGAGGGACATGGAGCCATTAGGACCCGATGGTTAGAGGGACATGGAGCCATTAGGACCCGATGGTTAGAGGGACATGGAGCCATTAGGACCCGATGGTTAGGGACATGGAGCCATTAGGGACATGGAGCCATTAGGACCCGATGGTTAGAGGGACATGGAGCCATTAGGACCCGATGGTTAGAGGGACATGGAGCCATTAGGACCCGATGGTTAGAGGGACATGGAGCCATTAGGACCCGATGGTTAGGGGGACATGTTAGGGGACATGGAGCCATTAGGACCTGATGGTTGTTAGTGAGTTAGGTACTACCAACGCATGTCAGAGTGCAGAAGAGGGAGACTCAAGACTGTGGGTGTGGCGGTAATATGGTCCCCGCAAGAGTGCAGCAGACGTACACACACACACACACACACACACACACACACACACACACACACACACACACGTACCCGAGCAGAGGTTTCTCCAAACAGCAGTCTGTTGTCAAGGCCGCTGGTGCCATATGTTCTGGTGGTGAAGTCATTGGTAGTGAAGTCATCCATGGCTCAGCAGCTCCACCCCATGGACACACAGAGGAACTGCATGCTAGTGGCTCCACAGGGGCAGGCCTTACCGGACAGGAAGCAGGGCCAGCCAACCAGATGCCTGACCTGAAGGGTGGGAGGAATAGGAGAGGGAAGTTAACAGCCTGTCCCTCACCCCATAAAGGGACTGGCTAAAACACCCCCTCCCCTACTTCCCTTTCTGATTCCCCCTATTCCTTTACCTCCTCTCTCTCCTTGATCCCCTCTCATCTCGGCCCCCAGCCCAATCCCAAATCCCCCCCTAGACGTTGTGTCATGTTTCTTCTCTATCCCAGCTCCACCCTAGCTCCAGTCCAGCTCTACCCTAGCTCCAATAAAGCTCTACCCTAGCCCAGCCCAGCTCTAGCCCAGCTCTACCCTAGCTCCAGTCCAGCTCTATCCCAGCCTAGCTCTACCCCAGCTCTACCCCAGCTCTATTCTAGCTCAGCTCTATCCCACCCTAGCTCTACCCTAGCTCTAGCCCAGCTCTACCCTAGCTCTAGCTCAGCCCTACTCTAGCTCTACCTAGCTCTGGCCCTACCTAGCTCTGGCCCTACCCTACCCCAGCTCTACCCCTAGCCCAGCAGTATGTTACTGCACGGTGCAGAAGACCATTCTAGGCCAGCTCTACCCTAAGCCCTAGCCCAGCTCTACCCTAGCTCTAGCCCTATCCCAGCCCTACCCTAGCTCTAGCCTAAGCCCTAGCCCAGCTCTTCCCTATCCCAGCCCTACCCTAGCTCTGGCCAGCTCTAGCTCTATCCCAGCCCTAGCCCAGCTCTAGCCTAAGCCCTAGCCCTTCCCTAGCTCTAGCCCTATCCCAGCCCTAGCCCAGCAGTATGTTACTGCACGGTGCAGAAGACCATTCTAGGCCAGAGAGCAGAGACTGTTTCCTGTTGCAACAACATTCTGGGTGAAAAGGCAGAATTCCTGAGGCAGCTTTGTGCTCCAAACCCACAAGAAACAAGAGGTCCATTATGACATGGGAACTAGCTGCTACTCTCTAGCCTCCAGCTCCATCCCAGCCTGGGCTACATAACACATCATAACCCTAAGAGCTGCTGCATGGGATCATGTGAACAGCTACACTGAAAACAACAGCAATCCCCCAACCGGAGTTTAAATGGCCTTGCTAGTTACAAACATTTTTATATATATATATATTTTTTTACCTTTATTTAACTAGGCAAGTCAGTTAAATATTTTCTTTGACCGGGGAACAGTGGGTTAACTGCCTTGTTCAGGGGCAGAATGACAGATACCTGCCTCCCCAACCTGCTGGGCTACCTGCCGCCCCAAATCAAATCAAATTTTATTTTTCACATACACATGGTTAGCAGATGTTAATACGAATGTAGCGAAATGCTTGTGCTTCTAGTTCTGACAATGCAGTAGTAACTAGAGGTCGACCGATTAATCGAATGGCCGATTTCAAGTTTTCATAACAATCGGAAATCTGTATTTTTGGGCGCCGATTTGCTGATTTAATTTAAAAATATATATCTTTATTTAACTAGGCAAGTCAGTTAAGAACACATTCTTATTTTCACTGACGGCCTAGGAACGGTGGGTTAACTGCCTCGTTCAGGGGCAGAACGACAGATTTTTACCTTGTCAGCTCGGGGGATCCAATCTTGCAACCTTACATTTAACTAGTCCAACACAATAACGACCTGCCTCTCTCTCGTTGCACTCCACAAGGAGCCTGCCTGTTACGCGGATGCAGTAAGCCATCCACCTCTGGCCTGCTCGCCTCCCTACCACTGAGGAAGTACAGTTCCCGCTCAGCCCAGTCAAAACTGTTCGCTGCTCTGGCCCCCCAATGGTGGAACAAACTCCCTCACGACGCCAGGACAGCGGAGTCAATCACCACCTTCCGGAGACACCTGAAACCCCACCTCTTCAAGGAATACCTAGGATAGGGTAAGTAATCCTTCTCACCCCCCCCCCCCTAAAAAGATTTAGATGCACTATTGTAAAGTGGCTGTTCCACTGGATGTCTTAAGATGTATGCACCAATTTGTAAGTCGCTCTGGATAAGAGCGTCTGCTAAATGACTTAAATGTAAATGTAAGCCAAGGTAAGTTGCTAGCTAGCATTAAACTTCTTATAAAAAACAATCATAATCACTAGTTAACTAAACATGGTTGATGATATTACTAGATATTATCTAGCGTGTCCTGCATTACATATAATCTGACTGAGCATACAAGCATACAAGTATCTAAGTATCTGACTGAGCGGTGGTAGGCAGAAGCAGGCGCGTAAACATTCATTCAAACAGCACTTTCGTGCGTTTTGCCAGCAGCTCTTCGTTGTGCGTCAAGCATTGCGCTGTTTATGACTTAGAGCCAATCAACTCCCGAAATGAGGCTGATGTAACCGAAGTGAAATGTCTAGCTAGTTAGCGTGCGCTAATAGCGTTTCAAACGTCACTCGCTCTGAGACTTCTAGTAGTTGTTCCCCTTGCTCTGCATGGGTAACGCTGCTTCGAGAGTGGCTGTTGTCGTTGTGTTGCTGGTTCGAGCCCAGGGAGGAGCGAGGAGAGGGACGGAAGCTATACTGTTACACTGGCAATACTAAAGTGCCTACAAGACATCCAATAATCAAAGGTTAATGAAATTCAAATGGTATAGAGGGAAATAGTCCTATAATTCCTATAATAACTACAACCTAAAACTTCTTACCTGGGGATATTGAAGACTCATGTTAAAAGGAACCAACAGCTTTCGTATGTTCTCATGTTCTGAGTGTAACGGATGTGAAACTGCTAGCTAGTCAGCGGTGGTGCGCGCTAAATAGCGTTTCAATCGGTGATGTCACTTGCTCTGAAACCTTGAAGTAGTGGTTCCGGGCCGCTGCTTTTGTGGAGCGATGGGTAACGATGCTTCGTGGGTGACTGTTGATGTGTGCAGAGGGTCCCTGGTTCGCACCCGGGTATGGGCGAGGGGATGGTCTAAAGTTATACTGTTACATGAGCAAGGAACTTAAACGTTAGCTTTCTTACATAGCACATATTGCACTTTTACTTCTCCAACACTTTGTTTTTGCATTATTTAAACCAAATTGAACATGTTTCTTTATTTACTTGAGGCTAAATAGATTTTATTGATGTATTATATTAAGTTAAAATACGTGTTCATTCAGTATTGGGAAACCAACCGGGCTAGGACATACAGGAAACCAACCGGGCTAGGACATACGGGAAACCAACCGGGCTAGGACATACGGGAATCCAACCGGGCTAGGACATACGGGAAACCAACCGGGCTAGGACATACGGGAAACCAACCGGGCTAGGACATACGGGAAACCAACCGGGCTAGGACATACGGGAAACCAACCGGGCTAGGACATACGGGAAACCAACCGGGCTAGGACATACGGGAAACCAACCGGGCTAGGACATACGGGAAACCAACCGGGCTAGGACATACGGGAAACCAACCGGGCTAGGACATACGGGAAACCAACCGGGCTAGGACATACGGGAAACCAACCGGGCTAGGACATACGGGAAACCAACCGGGCTAGGACATACGGGAAACCAACCGGGCTAGGACATACGGGAAACCAACCGGGCTAGGACATACAGGAAACCAACCGGGCTAGGACATACTGGAAACCAACCGGGCTAGGACATACGGAAACCAACCGGGCTAGGACATACGGGAAACCAACCGGGCTGGGACATACGGGAAACCAACCGGGCTAGGACATACAGGAAACCAACCGGGCTAGGACATACAGGAAACCAACCGGGCTAGGACATACAGGAAACCAACCGGGCTAGGACATACAGGAAACCAACCGGGCTAGGACATACGGGAAACCAACCGGGCTAGGACATACAGGGAAACCAACCGGGCTAGGACATACGGGAAACCAACCGGGCTAGGACATACGGGAAACCAACCGGGCTAGGACATACGGGAAACCAACCGGGCTAGGACATACGGAAACCAACCGGGCTAGGACATACAGGAAACCAACCGGGCTGGGACATACAGGAAACCAACCGGGCTAGGACATACAGGAAACCAACCGGGCTAGGACATACAGGAAACCAACCGGGCTAGGACATACAGGAAACCAACCGGGCTAGGACATACAGGAAACCAACCGGGCTAGGACATACAGGAAACCAACCGGGCTAGGACATACGGAAACCAACCGGGCTAGGACATACAGGAAACCAACCGGGCTAGGACATACAGGAAACCAACCGGGCTAGGACATACAGGAAACCAACCGGGCTAGGACATACAGGAAACCAACCGGGCTAGGACATACAGGAAACCAACCGGGCTAGGACATACAGGAAACCAACCGGGCTAGGACATACAGGAAACCAACCGGGCTAGGACATACAGGAAACCAACCGGGCTAGGACATACAGGAAACCAACCGGGCTAGGACATACGGGAAACCAACCGGGCTGGGACATACAGGAAACCAACCGGGCTAGGACATACGGGAAACCAACCGGGCTAGGACATACAGGAAACCAACCGGGCTGGGACATACGGGAAACCAACCGGGCTAGGACATACGGGAAACCAACCGGGCTAGGACATACAGGAAACCAACCGGGCTGGGACATACAGGAAACCAACCGGGCTAGGACATACAGGAAACCAACCGGGCTAGGACATACAGGAAACCAACCGGGCTAGGACATACAGGAAACCAACCGGGCTAGGACATACAGGAAACCAACCGGGCTAGGACATACAGGAAACCAACCGGGCTAGGACATACAGGAAACCAACCGGGCTAGGACATACGGGAAACCAACCGGGCTAGGACATACAGGAAACCAACCGGGCTAGGACATACGGGAAACCAACCGGGCTGGGACATACGGGAAACCAACCGGGCTAGGACATACTGGAAACCAACCGGGCTAGGACATACAGGAAACCAACCGGGCTAGGACATACAGGAAACCAACCGGGCTAGGACATACAGGAAACCAACCGGGCTAGGACATACAGGAAACCAACCGGGCTAGGACATACAGGAAACCAACCGGGCTAGGACATACAGGAAACCAACCGGGCTAGATAAATCACTTGTAAATAGTCGGCTAACAGCTGGTAGTCGTTAGGCTTGCTAGCTAGTTTAGCTGTGTTGGGCGCTGACCTCGCAGATCTTAATTTAACATTCATTTTAAACACTCATCAAAGCTCACAAAACATATCTACGAGTTTAATATTAGACGGCTAGCTAGTAAGCCTGCTGGTTATCTAACGGCAGTTTGTTACTGATAGCATGTCCGCTAACAATAACACTACTAGGACGGCTCCAATCAGCTGCTCAAAACACCCATTTCAAAGGCTGAACCAAACGTCTACTTTGTTTCAATGTACTTACGTGTCAGAGCATAATAAGAGGTTGTGTTTCAGATGAATATGTGTCAACTACTTGTCACTTATCCAGTGTCTCCAAAACTTCCAGGAGCAAAATGATTCTGATCGGCTCAACCAGAAATTACAGCCGGGCAGCTTAAAGGGAACGTGACAGTACTCTTAAAGGCAAAATATCTTATTACGGCGGTACATTTCGGCAAGAGTTGACATGATTCAATACAGTGTACTAACCTATTTCACATGCATTAATGGGTCTGTTTTAATTGATTTGATGAGTGTAGATTAATGCAAACCTTTTTAGGGACACCATTCGGCAGAAATGTTTGTGGAAATCCCAGTGGTGGAAAAAAGTACCCAATTTGTCATACTTGAGTAAAAGTATAGATACCTTAATACCTTAAGTAAAAGTCACCCAGTAAAATACTACTTGAGTAAAAGTCTAAAAGTATTTGGTTTTAAATATACTTAAGTATCAAAAGTAGATTTCATTGCTAAAATATACTTAAATATCAAAAGTAAAAGTATAAATTGTTGTTTTGAAAATGTATGGATAGCCAGGGGCACACTCCAACACTCAGACATTATTTACACAACATACATGTGTTTAGTGAGTCCGCCAGAACATACCCAGTAGGGATGACCACGCATTCTCTTGATAAGTGTGTCAATTTCACAATTTTCCTGTTCTGCTAAGCATTCAAAATGTAAAGAGTGCTTTGGGTTGTCAGGGAAAATGTATGGAATAAAAAGTACAATATTGTCTTTAGGGATGTAGTGCAGTAAAAGTTGTAAAAACATATGAATAGTAAAGTACAGATACCCAGAAAAACTACTTAAGTAGAACTTTCCAGTAATTTGACTGAAATACTTTACACCTGTGGAAAATCCAGTCGTTATCTTCATATCATATGAATGATCATTGTAGACTTGTAAGTATATTCGTCAGGACCAATACTTAACCCAAATAGTTGTAGTGTTTTACCCACCTGCTAACTGTCATACCAGTTCAGCTCTCAGTCCACTCTAACTGAGCCCCATATCCCCCACAGGAGGATGCAACTTTACACAACATTCATATAGAAATGTATGTTTATAGAATAACCATGAATGTCATGCAGCAGAACATGTGCTCAGCAGCTCTATGTTGTATTTGGGAGTACTGGTATATGTGAATCATAGTTAGTGTACTGGTATGTGAATATCCCTGTTAGGGGTCAGACTTTAGGTATTTTATTTTGTTGACGGTAATCCCAGTCCTCATACTAACGTCACAATATCACATGATGAGGGTGTGATAGCCCCAGACTATAATCCCCTCTCACACAGTTCAATAGTTCATCTGGATCCACAACAAAACACTCATCAAAAGGACCCTTATAACACACACATACCTCCCATCACAGGTTCACACACATCAGACAGCTTCAGCCTCACACCCTTTATTCAGTGAACTGGTCTACATTCCACAGCTGGGATGATGCTGCCTTCCTTCCTACAGACGTCTTCTTCAAAAACACGTCAAAAGATATTCAAAATGGAAAAGAGATTGCTGGACACTCCTGACTTAATATGCATAGACCTTCACTTTATGGACTTCCCGGTCTTCACATTCTCTTTTTCTGTTGTAGTAATAGAATGTGTTGTCTCGGCGCTGAAGCTTCTTCACAAACCCAGTCTCAGGCCACCTGTCGATCTAAGACAAAGAAGCAATGCCACAGTGACACATTCATCTTGCAGTGAACCAACTGTCAGTGGCAATGCTTTTAGCCAGTGATAAGGATTCATTTAAGTTGTTTACCAAGTCAACTTGCTTTACTTGTTTGTATTCCAGTTCATCTCTGTAGCCTGCCTGTTGGAATCTGTATAAGTTCTCCACCTCGTCAGTCCATTGTTTGGCTCTGCTCATGGACTTTGGCATTGCGTTGCCATCTAAGTAGGCTGCACAAGACATTATGCTGCAGAGAGGATGTCCACAGGCGACCTACAGGAGCAAATAGTGGGCTCAGTTAGACAAGTTCAAGTATCTCTATATACTGACATGACAGTCATGGACACTGAAATACATAAAGAAAACTAAATAAACAATAAAACACAATTTTAAAATAATGGCAATTACATAGTAGGTTATATGGGGAGGGGCATCCTGAATATGAATTGGGTGGCAGAAGTAGGGTAAGGCTGATTTTCTATTTCTCCCCGTCCTCCTGTCCTGGGGGATAGAGAGCAGATGGGTGCAGCAGGTGGTTCTGCCGACCACTTGTCAGATAGCCAGTCTCGGTACAGGAAATAGTAGAGGGGAGAGCAGGCAGAACTGCTCTCTTAATTCTTACACACTAACCATCTTATTGCCGAAAACATTTTATCTATACATTTCTTAAGCTGATTTCAGTTTTAATATTCGTGCCCGAAACCAATCGAATTGAATTTGCACAGTAACGTCGCCAAACGTACAGTAGCTAACTAGCTAACGCCAATATTTGAATTAAACTTGCTAGCACTAGCTTCGGGCTATGATATAATATAGAAGTCACAGTTAGAAAATAGACTGAATCTGGCTAGCTTGCTATACATTTGTTTCTCAATTTGATTAAGTAGCTGATACCACATGTTACTTACAGCTGAACGGGGCAAAACTCACAGATCCAAGAGATGATGACGAGGAGGCTTGTCTTTAGTTGCCGAGCAACCCAATACTCCTTCCGTCCTTCTTCTTCTTCTTCTTTTTTATTTTACATTTATTTAACTAGGCAAGTCAGTTAAGAACAAATTCTTATTTTCAATGACGGCCTGGGAACAGTGGGTCTTTAACAATGTGTTGTTATGGTAACTGGTAGCACAGATATACGCTAGCAACCCAACTTTCCTTCCTTTCTTCTTCTTCTTCTTTAACAATGTGTTGTTATGGTAATACTGGTAGCACAGATATTGCTTCTTCTTCTTTCCTTCTTCTTCTTCTTCTTCTTCTTTAACAAGGTGTTGTTATGGTAATACTGGTAGCACAGATATATGCTGGCAACCCAACTTTCCTTCCTTCTTCTTCTTTAACTTCTTCTTCTTATGGTAATCTGGTAGCACAGATATTCTTCTTCTTCTTCTTTTCTTCTTCTTCTTCTTCTTTAACAAGGTGTTGTTATGGTAATACTGGTAGCACAGATATATATAGCAACCCAACCTTCCTTCCTTCCTTCTTCTTCTTCTTCTTCTTTAACAATGTGTTGTTATGGTAATACTGGTAGCACAGATATATGCTAGCAACCCAACCTTCCTTCCTCTTCCTTCCTTCTTCTTCTTCTTCTTCTTCTTCTTCTTCTTCTTCTTCTTCTTCTTTAACAAGGTGTTGTTATGGTAATACTGGTAGCACAGATATATGCTAGCAACCCAACCTTCCTTCCTTCCTTCTTCTTCTTCTTCTTCTTCTTCTTCTTCTTCTTCTTCTTCTTTAACAAGGTGTTGTTATGGTAATACTGGTAGCACAGATACATTTATTTAACCCAAGTTTTCAGTTAAGAAGGTGTTGTTAAATTCTTATTTTCTTCTTCTTCTTCTTCTTCTTCTTTAACAAGGTGTTGTTATGGTAATACTGGTAGCACAGATATATGCTGGCAACCCAACCTTCCTTCCTTCCTTCCTTCTTTAACTTCTTGTTCTTATTCTAATTCTTCTTCTTCTTCTTCTTCTTCTTCTTCTTCCTTCCTTCTTCTTCTTCTTCTTCTTTAACAAGGTGTTGTTATGGTAATACTGGTAGCACAGATATATGCTGGCAACCCAACTTTCCTTCCTTCCTTCTTCTTCTTCTTTAACTTGTTGTTATTCTAATACTTAGCACAGATAAATGCTTCAACTTCTTTCCTTCTTCTTCTTCTTCTTCTTCTTCTTCTTTAACAAGGTGTTGTTATGGTAATACTGGTAGCACAGATATATGCTAGCAACCCAACTTTCCTTCCTTCTTCCTTCTTCTTCTTCTTCTTCTTCTTCTTCTTCTTCTTCTTTAACAAGGTGTTGTTATGGTAATACTGGTAGCACAGATATATGCTGCAACCCAACTTCCTTCCTTCTTCTTCTTCTTTTCAAGGTGTTGTTATTCTTCTACTTCTTCTTCTTCTTCTTCTTCTTCTTCCAACTTCTTCCTTCCTTTCTTCTTCTTCTTCTTTAACAAGGTGTTGTTATGGTAATACTGGTAGCACAGATATATGCTGGCAACCCAACCTTCCTTCCTTCCTTCCTTCCTTCCTTCTTTTGTTATGGTAATACTTCTTCTTCTTCTTCTTCTTCTTCTTCTTCTTCTTCTAATACTGGTTCACTTCTATATTCTGGCATTTATTTAACTTCCAAGTCAGTTAAGAAGAAATTCTTATTTTCTTCTTCTTCTTCTTCTTTAACAAGGTGTTGTTATGGTAATACTGGTAGAACAGATATATGCTAGCAACCCAACCTTCCTTCCTTCCTTCTTCTTCTTCTTCTTCTTCTTCTTCTTTAACAAGGTGTTGTTATGGTAATACTGGTAGAACAGATATATGCTGGCAACCCAACCTTCCTTCCTTCCTTCTTCTTCTTCTTCTTCTTCTTCTTCTTCTTCTTCTAACAAGGTGTTGTTATGGTAATACTGGTAGCACAGATATATGCTAGCAACCCAACCTTCCTTCCTTCCTTCCTTCTTCTTCTTCTTCTTCTTCTTCTTCTTCTTTAACAAGGTGTTGTTATGGTAATACTGGTAGCACAGATAAATGCTGGCAACGTCGTTATTGTGAGCAGGTTTAAATTCCGATACAATGCTGACAGTGGAAACGTTTTGTCTCCCATCCACTAGGTGGTTTAGCTAACGGCAGCTATTCAAGTATCCCGACCAAAATGCGCCGAAATGTCAGCTCGTCAACGAGTGGGTTGAAGTTGAGGAAATGAATCGGAGCTAATCTTCAGTCAAAATGAGTTCGTTCGCGGGTCGCATGAAGGAGTATCCCAACATGTCGCTGGATCGGTTTGACAGGGAGAATCTACATGCAAGGGCTTATTTTCTATCTCACTGCCACAAAGGTAAAGGAAGACTCTTTGAGATCGAGTGAGAGCCAAACAGCAGTTAGCTAAAGATAACTAGCCAGTATGTGCTCTTAACTGGCACACAGTGGACATGTAACTAGCTAACGTTACCTCTACTCACATCATGCATTTTCTGCAGATCACATGAAGGGGCTGAAGGGGCCTCTATTGAAGAGAAAGTTGAAATTCAGGTGATATCACGTTTTATTTTGATGGTGTGAAAGTTCAGTGAAACAAAGGATGGCTAACTGATGTTGAAGGTCTAACGTTACTGTCTTTGTTCATTTGTTCCGGTCTGACAGTCAAACTGTCTTTGTTCATTTGTTCCAGTCTGACAGTCAAACTGTCTTTGTTCATTTGTGCCAGTCTGACAGTCAAACTGTACTGTTCATTTGTTCCAGTCTGACAGTCAAACTGTCTTTGTTCATTTGTTCCAGTCTGACAGTCAAACTGTCTTTGTTCATTTGTTCCAGTCTGACAGTCAAACTGTCTTTGTTCATTTGTTCCAGTCTGACAGTCAAACTGTCTTTGTTCATTTGTTCCAGTCTGACAGTCAAACTGTCTTTGTTCATTTGTTCCAGTCTGACAGTCAAACTGTCTTTGTTCATTTGTTCCAGTCTGACAGTCAAACTGTCTTTGTTCATTTGTTCCAGTCTGACAGTCAAACTGTCTTTGTTCATTTGTTCCAGTCTGACAGTCAAAATGTCTTTGTTCATTTGTTAATTGTCAAAAATCTTAGTCTGACAGTCAAACTGTCTTTGTTCATTTTGTTCCAGTCTGACAGTCAAACTGTCCTTGTTCACTTTAATAGACAGTCTGACAGTCAAACTGTACTTTGTTCATTTGTTCAGTTTGACTGTCAAACTGTCTTTGTTCATTTGTTCAGTCCACAGAGAGAAACTGTGGTGACTGTTCATTCACTGTCCAGGCTGCCTCATGGTCATGGAACTGTTGCATGTATGTGTGCAATCACCTAAAATACCTAGCCTTGTTTGTGGTGTCACATAGTAAGTAGTTAATTGTCAAAAATCTTAGTTATGGACCTATTGCTGTGGCAACGTGTGTTTTGTGTAATTTTCTGTGGTGTCACCTGCTTCTGTTTGTCACCTAGCTTGTGTTTGGAACTGGTGTTTGTCCACACTAATTGTGTTTAATGTCGAGGCTTCAGGAGTGGTGTCACCTAGCTTGGTGGTGTCATCATTGTGTTTGTGGTGTCACCTAGCTTGTGGCTGTGGTGTCACCTAGTTTGCTGTATGTTTGTGGTGTCACTGACTCTTTGTGGTGTCATGACTTGTGTTTGTGTGTGTGGTGTCACCTAGCTTGTGTTTGTGGTGTCACCTAGCTTGTGTCTGTGGTGTCACCTAGCTTGTTGCAGTCTGTGGTGTCACCTAGCTTGTGTTTGTGGTGTCACCTAGCTTGTGTACTGTGTGTCACCTAGCTTGTGCATGTGGTGTCACCTAGCTTGTGTGGGTGTCACCTAGCTTGTGTTTGTGGTGTCACCTAGCTTGTGTTTGTGGTGTCACCTAGCTTGTGTTTGTGGTGTCACCTAGCTTGTGTTTGTGGTGTCACCTAGCTTGTGTTTGTGGTATCACCTAGCTTGTGTTTGTGGTATCACCTAGCTTGTGTTTGTGGTGTCACCTAGCTTGTGTTTGTGGTGTCACCTAGCTTGTGTATGTGGTGTCACCTAGCTTGTGTTTGTGGTGTCACCTAGCTTGTGTTTGTGGTGTCACCTAGCTTGTGTTTGTGTTGTCACCTAGCTTGTGTTTGTGGTGTCACCTAGCTTGTGTTTGTGGTGTCACCTAGCTTGTGTTTGTGGTGTCACCTAGCTTGTGTTTGTGGTGTCACCTTGTGTTGTGGTGTCAGCTTGTGTTTGTGGTGTCACCTAGCTTGTGTTGTGGTGTCACCTAGCTTGTGTTTGTGGTGTCACCTAGCTTGTGTTTGTGGTGTCACCTAGCTTGTGTTTGTGGTTTCACCTAGCTTGTGTTTGTGGTGTCACCTAGCTTGTGTATGTGGTGTCACCTAGCTTGTCTATGTGGTGTCACCTAGCTTGTGTTTGTGGTGTAACCTAGCTTGTGTTTGTGGTCTCACCTAGCTTGTGTTTGTGGTGTCACCTAGCTTGTGTTTGTGGTATCACCTAGCTTGTGTTTGTGGTGTCACATAGCTTGTGTTTGTGGTGTCACCTAGCTTGTGTCTGTGGTGTCACCTAGCTTGTGTTTGTGGTGTCACCTAGCTTGTGTTTGTGGTGTCACCTAGCTTGTGTGTGGTGTCACCTAGCTTGTGTTTGTGGTGTCACCTAGCTTGTGTTTGTGGTGTCACCTAGCTTGTGTTTGTGGTGTCACCTAGCTTGTGTTTGTGGTATCACCTAGCTTGTGTTTGTGGTGTCACCTAGCTTGTGTTTGTGGTGTCACCTAGCTTGTGTTTGTGGTGTCACCTAGCTTGTGTTTGTGGTGTCACCTAGCTTGTGTTTGTGGTGTCACCTAGCTTGTGTTTGTGGTGTCACCTAGCTTGTGTTTGTGGTGTCACCTAGCTTGTGTTTGTGGTGTCACCTAGCTTGTGTTTGTGGTGTCACCTAGCTTGTGTTTGTGGTGTCACCTAGCTTGTGTTTGTGGTGTCACCTAGCTTGTGTTTGTGGTATCACCTAGCTTGTGTTTGTGGTGTCACCTAGCTTGTGTTTGTGGTGTCACCTAGCTTGTGTTTGTGGTGTCACCTAGCTTGTGTTTGTGGTGTCACCTAGCTTGTGTTTGTGGTGTCACCTAGCTTGTGTTTGTGGTGTCACCTAGCTTGTGTTTGTGGTGTCACCTAGCTTGTGTCTGTGGTGTCACCTAGCTTGTGTTTGTGGTGTCACCTAGCTTGTGTTTGTGGTGTCACCTAGCTTGTGTTTGTGGTATCACCTAGCTTGTGTTTGTGGTGTCACCTAGCTTGTGTTTGTGGTGTCACCTAGCTTGTGTTTGTGGTGTCACCTAGCTTGTGTTTGTGGTGTCACCTAGCTTGTGTTTGTGGTATCACCTAGCTTGTGTTTGTGGTATCACCTAGCTTGTGTTTGTGGTGTCACCTAGCTTGTGTTTGTGGTATCACCTAGCTTGTGTATGTGGTATCACCTAGCTTGTGTTTGTGGTATCACCTAGCTTGTGTTTGTGGTGTCACCTAGCTTGTGTTTGTGGTGTCACCTAGCTTGTGTTTGTGGTGTCACCTAGCTTGTGTTTGTGGTATCACCTAGCTTGTGTATGTGGTGTCACCTAGCTTGTGTTTGTGGTGTCACCTAGCTTGTGTTTGTGGTGTCACCTAGCTTGTGTTTGTGGTATCACCTAGCTTGTGTTTGTGGTATCACCTAGCTTGTGTTTGTGGTGTCACCTAGCTTGTGTTTGTGGTGTCACCTAGCTTGTGTTTGTGGTGTCACCTAGCTTGTGTTTGTGGTGTCACCTAGCTTGTGTTTGTGGTGTCACCTAGCTTGTGTTTGTGGTGTCACCTAGCTTGTGTTTGTGGTGTCACCTAGCTTGTGTTTGTGGTGTCACCTAGCTTGTGTTTGTGGTGTCACCTAGCTTGTGTTTGTGGTGTCACCTAGCTTGTGTTTGTGGTGTCACCTAGCTTGTGTTTGTGGTGTCACCTAGCTTGTGTTTGTGGTGTCACCTTGTGCTTGTGTTTGTGGTATCACCTAGCTTGTGCTTGTGTGTGTTTGTGTCACCTAGCTTGTGTTTGTGGTGTCACCTAGGTTGTGTGTGTTTCTGGTAATATGACGTATCACCTAGCTTGTGTTTGTGGTGTCACCTAGCTTGTGTGTGTTTCTGGTAATATGACGTATCACCTAGCTTGTGTGTGTTAGTTAGACTTGGGTGATATACAGCTACTGCGTTCTGGGCTATTTAGAAATAGCGACAGTGTGATATTTTTGGGGGTGAGGGCCCTCTAACGCTCTGAGCCTCACGGGGGTGCCTGCTACACCACTGTTTCTAACGATCATTTCCCTAGCTAAGATGTACTGACTAAATGATCTCAGGGGTGCCTGCTACACCACTGTTTCTATCATTTCCCTAGCTAAGATGTACTGACTAAATGATCTCAGGGGTGCCTGCTACACCACTGTTTCTATCATTCCCTAGCTAAGATGTACTGACTAAATGATCTCAGGGTGCCTGCTACACCACTGTTTCTATCATTATCCTAGCTAAGATGTACTGACTAAATGATCTCAGGGGTGCCTGCTACACCACTGTTTCTATCATTTTGAGTGTGCCTAGCTAAGATGTACTGACCCTGGAATGAGTAGGTGTGTCTTATTTAACTGGCACTGAGATATATATTCATTCATTAATTTGTACCGTATACCCCGTTATGGTACAGGAACGATATGAAGGTATGAAAATCTGTATATCTCCCAACACTACTTTGTGTGTTTTTTGTGTAGGTTCTTGGTAGAGGGCCCAGGGTACGGTGTTGTACACAGGAGACTTCCGACTGGCGAAGGGAGACGCCTCCCGCATAGAACTCCTCCACTCTGGGAGCAGGTACACACACACACACACACACACACACACACACACACACACACACACACACACTACACACACACACACACACATACTTACATACATATACATACACACACGCATATATTACATACATACACTGATACACACACACACACACACATACATACATACATACATACACATACATACATACATACATACATACATACATACATACACACACACACACGCATATGTACATACATATACACACACACACAGTGGGGCAAAAAGTATTTAGTCAGCCACCACATTACACACACACACATACATATACAGTTACACCACAGGCAGGGCACCCAAAAGTACATACATATACACACACACACGCAAAGCAAATATTTAGTCAGCACCAATACGTACATACATACTTGCATAAATACACACACACACAGTGGGGCAAAAAGTATTTAGTCAGCCACCAATTGTGCAAGTTCTCCCACTTAAAAGATGAGGCCTGTAATTTTCATCATAGGTACACTTCAACAGGATCAGTCGTCCTGTAAGTAATATATATCAAAAAAATAAAGGGAACACTAAAATAACACATCCTAGATCTGAATGAATGAAATATTCTTATTAAATACTTTTTTCTTTACATAAACCTAGGCAATATACAGTGGTCCTCAGTTCCAATGCCAGACAGTGTGTTGTGTTGTTTCAGGGTGAAAGACATCAAGAGTGTGTATCTGGACTCCACCTTTTACGACCCTCGCTTCTACCAGATCCCCAGCAGGGTGAGTGTGTGGGATTCTGAGAGCGCTACAGAGCGAGAGAGAGAGCTACACACAGAGCTACATAGAGAGAGCGAGAGCGAGCACTACACAGAGAGAGCGAGAGCGAGACAGAGAGAGCTAGAGCTACAGAGAGAGCAGAGCTACACAGAGAGAGAGCGAGAGCTACACACACAGAGAGAGCTACACAGAGAGAGAGAGCTACACACAGAGAGAGAGCTACACAGACAGAGAGAGAGCTACACAGACAGAGAGAGAGAGCTACACTACACACAGAGAGAGAGAGCTACACAGAGAGAGAGACAAAGCTACACTACACAGAGAGAGAGCTAGAGAGCACACAGAGAGAGAGCTACACAGAGAGAGAGAGCACAGAGAGAGAGAGCTACACAGAGAGAGAGAGAGAGCTACACACAGAGAGAGAGCTAGCTACACAGAGAGAGAGAGAGCTACACAGGGAGAGATCTATAGAGCGAGAGAGCTTCAGGGGAGAGAGCTGCAGAGTGTGTGTGTAGGAGAGACGTGTCTATATGCTATCCGGGGGCTGGTACAGGACTGTGTGTGTGTGTGTGTGTGTGTGTGTGTGTGTGTGTGTGTGACTGTGTGTGTGTGTGTGTGTGTGTGTGTGTGTGTGTGTGTGTGTGTGTGTAGGAGACGTGTCTATATGCTATCCGGGGCTGGTACAGGTGTGTGTGTGTGTGTGTGTGTGTGTGTGTGTGTGTAGGAGACGTGTCTACATGCTATCCGGGGGCTGGTACAGGACTGTGTGTGTGTGTGTGTGTGTGTGTGTGTAGGAGACGTGTCTACATGCTATCCGGGGCTGGTACAGGACTGGGTCAGTAGGAGTGTGTACCATACAGTGTGGCTGAATTGTAAAGCTGCATATGGATATGAATACCTCTTCACTAACCTGGGGGACGAGTTTCACACACAGGTAGGTGACCAACACTTAAAACCTCTTGAGGATCCGCCCCCTTTTTCAATTTCCACCTAAAATGACATACCCAAATCTAACTGCCTGTAGCTCCGGAAGCAAGGATATGCATATTCTTGGTACCATTTGAAAGGAAACACTTTGAAGTTTGTGGAAATGTGAAATGAATGTAGGAGAATAACAATACAAATAAATAGCTTTTTTGTACCATTTATCTTTAAAATGCAAGAGAAAGGCCATAATGTATTATTCCAGCCTAGGTGACATTTAGATTTTGGCCACTAGATGGCAGCAGTATGTGCACAGTTTTAGACTGATCCAATGAACCATTGCATTTCTTTAAAAATGTATCAAGACTGCCCAAATGTGCCTAATTTGTTTATTAATAACTAAGTTCTCAAACAATAGCATGATATTCTTTCACTGTAATAGCTACTGTACATTGGACAGTACAGTTAGATTAATAAGAATTTAAGCTTTCTGACAATATCAGATATGACTGTTCTTGTTACTTACAACCTCATACTAATCACATTGGCCTACGTTAGCTCAACTGTCCCATGGATGGGACACCGATACCAAATAAGATTTATTTTAAACACACACTTTGTTAAGCATGACAAATAATGACACGTGGTGTGTTGTAGATTCATGTGAAAAGCCTGGACATGTTTAAGAAGATGCCAGAGATTCTGAGTCATGTGACCACGGATCGAGCCACTCAGATCCATGCCTGCCGTCACCCCAAGGTAACGCTGCTACACGCCCCCTTTCTCTTAGAAACCCCTAACCAATAGAAACATGTGTAGGATGATGAGCCCTAACCAATAGAAACATGTCGTTGTGTAGGATGAGGAGTCCTAACCAATAGAAACATGTGTAAGATGAAGGAGCCCTAACCAATAGAAACATGTGTAGGATGAGGAGCCCTAACCAATAGAAACATGTGTAGGATGAGGAGCCTAACCAATAGAAACATGTGTAGGATGAGGAGCCCTAACCAATAGAAACATGTCGTTGTGTAGGATGAGGAGTCCTAACCAATAGAAACATGTCGTTGTGTAGGATGAGGAGTCCTAACCAATAGAAACATGTCGTTGTGTAGGATGAGGAGTCCTAACCAATAGAAACATGTCGTTGTGTAGGATGAGGAGTCCTAACCAATAGAAACATGTCGTTGTGTAGGATGAGGAGTCCTAACCAATAGAAACATGTCGTTGTGTAGGATGAGGAGTCCTAACCAATAGAAACATGTCGTTGTGTAGGATGAGGAGTCCTAACCAATAGAAACATGTCGTTGTGTAGGATGAGGAGTCCTAACCAATAGAAACATGTCGTTGTGTAGGATGAGGAGTCCTAACCAATAGAAACATGTCGTTGTGTAGGAGGAGGAGTCCTAACCAATAGAAACATGTGTAGGATGAGGAGTCCTAACCAATAGAAACATGTCGTTGTGTAGGATGAGGAGTCCTAACCAATAGAAACATGTCGTTGTGTAGGATGAGGAGTCCTAACCAATAGAAACATGTCGTTGTGTAGGATGAGGAGTCCTAACCAATAGAAACATGTCGTTGTGTAGGATGAGGTCCTAACCAATAGAAACATGTCGTTGTGTAGGATGAGGAGTCCTAACCAATAGAAACATGTCGTTGTGTAGGATGAGGAGTCCTAACCAATAGAAACATGTCGTTGTGTAGGAGGAGGAGTCCTCTAAACATCATCAGTATCAAACCCTCCACTATGTGGTTTGGATGAGGAGAACCCAGAGGACTAAGGTTATCACTCAAACACACAGTAACAAACTCACACTCCAAACATGTCACACTCAGAGAACACAGAGGACTTTGGTTATCATCAGGTACACACACTCAGAAACACACTCACACTCAGAGAACACAGAGGACTAAACATCATCAGTCAAACACACTCACACTATACACACTTGGACTCAGAGAACACAGAGGACTAAGGTTATCATCAGGTACACACTCAGAAACACACATACACACACTCAGAGAACACAGAGGACTAAGGTTATCTCAGGTACACACACTCAGAGACACACATACACACACTCACACTCAGAGAAACACACACACACACTCAGAGAAACACACACACACACACACACACAGAAAAACACATACACATTATCTTACACAGATGTGTAATGTTTTCAGGACAGGTGCCAGTTCCTACAGAGCCTGCTTTTCCTTCCACTCATCCTACTCTGAGGTGAGAAACCTGCCTGCTTATCTGTCTGTCTACCTCGGTCTGTGCCTGTCTGCCTCTGTGTGATACTCTTCTCTTCTTCCTGTTTCCAGATAAAAGACTTCCTGTCTTATCTCCAGCCAATCAACATCTACCCCAGTGTCATTCCTATTGGCCGAACTCACGCTGATGTCACGGAGCTGTGAGCCAGTCATCCTCTATACACTGAATGTCTTCTCTACACCCCAACTCCCTAATACCCCATTATGCCCCAACCCCCCTAATACCCATACCCCAACCCCCTAATACCCATACCCCAACCCCTAATACTCCCAACCCCTAATACTCCCAACCCCTAATACCCATCCCAACCCATACCCCAACCCCTACCATACCCCAACCCCCTGATATAAAGAATGATAGTAAAATAGCCCTTAAATCCATTTTTGGGACAAAAAAGCCAACCCCCATCATTCATAACCATACCCATTCAACCCCCTTTAATACCCATTTGCAAACCCCAAATACCCATACCCCAACCCCTTAGGGATACACCAGCAACAAACACTGACCAAACTTACATGACATGCCAAACAAAGTTAAAAACTGATATAAAGAATGATAGTAAAAAGCTTTGGGAACCTTAAATCACATTTTGGGACAAAAACACTGCCAACTCTGCTCCATCATTCATTGAAACAGATGGCTCATTCATCGCAACCTACTTTAATGACTTTTCATTGGCAAGATTAGCAAACTCAGGGATGACATGCCAGCAACAAACACTGACACTAACTTAGGGATGACATGCCAGCAACAAACACTGACACTAACACATCAAAGACACAAACTATCTGACCATATAATGAAAGCAACAAACACTGACACTAACTTAGGGATGACATGCCAGCAACAAACACTGACACTACTTTTGAATTCACTAACTTAGGGATGACATACCCAGTGACACTACACATCAAAGTATATCTGACCATATAATGAAAGACAAGGAATTGTACTTTTGAATTCCGTAAAGTCAGTGTCTAGGAGGTGATTGTCGTTGTCTGTCAACAACAACAAGCCACCAGGGTCTGACAATCTCGATGGAAAGTTACTGAGGATGATAACAGACGGTATTGCCACTCCTATTTGCCACATCTTCAATCCAAGCCTACTAGAGAGTGTGTGGCCTTCAGGCCTGGAGGGAAGCTAAAGTCATTCTGCCACCTAAGAATAGTAAAGCCCCTTTACTGGCTCAAATAGCCAACCAATCAGCCTGTTACCACCAACCCTTAGTAAACTTCTGGAACAAATGATGTTTGACCAGATACAATGCTGTTTCACCCTAAACAAATTGACAACAGACTTTCAGCATGCTTATAGAGAAGGACATTCAACAAGCACAGCACTTACACAAATGACTGATGATTGGCTGAGAGAAATTGATGATAAAATGATTGTGGGGGATGTCTTGTTAGACTTCAGTGCAGATTTGGACATGATTGATCATAGTCTGCTGCTGGAAAGACATGTGTGTTATGGTTTTACACCCCCTGCTATAATGTGGATGAAGAGTTACCTGTCTAACAGAACAGAGGGTGTTATGGCTTTACACCCCCTGCTATAATGTGGATGAAGAGTTACCTGTCTAACAGAACAGAGGGTGTTATGGCTTTACACCCCCTGCTATAATGTGGATGAAGAGTTACCTGTCTAACAGAACACAGAGGGTGTTATGGCTTTACACCCCCTGCTATAATGTGGATGAAGAGTTACCTGTCTAACAGAACACAGAGGGTGTTATGGCTTTATACCCCCTGCTATAATGTGGATGAAGAGTTACCTGTCTAACAGAACACAGAGGGTGTTATGGCTTTACACCCCCTGCTATAATGTGGATGAAGAGTTACCTGTCTAACAGAACACAGAGGGTGTTATGGCTTTACACCCCTGCTATAATGTGGATGAAGAGTTACCTGTCTAACAGAACACAGAGGGTGTTATGGCTTTACACCCCTGCTATAATGTGAAGAGTTACCTGTCTAACAGAACAGAGGGTGTTATGGCTTTACACCCCTGCTATAATGTGGATGAAGAGTTACCTGTCTAACAGAACACAGAGGGTGTTATGGCTTTACACCCCCTGCTATATTGTGTATAAAGAGTTACCTGTCTAACAGAACACAGAGGGTGTTATGGCTTTACACCCCCTGCTATAATGTGGATGAAGAATTACCTGTCTAACAGAACACAGAGGGTGTTATGGCTTTACACCCCTGCTATAATGTGGATGAAGAGTTACCTGTCTAACAGAACAGAGGGTGTTCTTTAATGGAAGCCTCTCCAACATAATCCAGGTAGAATCAGGCATTCTCCAGGGCAGCTGTTTAGGACCCTTGCTGTTTTCAATTTTATTCTAGAATTGATTAAATGTTTGTTTTTTTCTCCTCATACCCCATAATAACAAAGCAAGACATTTTTGCAAATGTATCAAATATTTAAAAAATATCACATTTATATAAGTATTCAGACCCTTTACTCAGTACTTTGAAGCACCTTTGGCAGAGTTTATAGCCTCAAGTCTTCTTGGGTATGATGCTACAAGTTTGGCACACCTGTATTTGTGGAGTTTCTCCCATTCTTCTCTGCAGATCCTCAAGCCCTGTCGGGTTGGATGGGGAACGTCCCTGCGGAGCTATTTTCAGGTCTTTCCAGAGCTGTTCGATCAGGTTCAAGTCCGGGCTCTGGCTGGGCCACTCAAGGACATTCAGAGACTTGTCCCAAAGCCACTCCTGCGTTGGCTTGGCTGTGTGCTTAGGGCCGTTGTCTTGTTGGAAGGTGAACCTTCGCCCCAGTCTGATGTCCTAAGGATCTCTCTGTACTTTGCTCCGTTCATCTCTCCCTAGATCCTGACTAGTCTCTCAGTCCCTGCCGCTGAAAAACATCACCATAGCATGATGCTGCCACCACCATGCTTCACCGTAGGGATGGTATTGTCCAGGTGATGAGCGGCGCCTGGTTTTCTCCAGACGTGACACTTGGCATTCAGGCCAAAGAGTTCAATCTTGTTTCTCATGGTCTGAGAATCCTTTAGCTGCCTTTTGGCTAACTTCAAGCGTGCTGTCGTGCCTTTAACAGAGGAGTGGCTTCCGTCTGGCCACTCTACCATAAAGGCCTGATTGGTGGAGTGCTGCAGAGATTGTTGTCCTTCTGGAAGGTTAACCCATCTCCACAGAGGAACTCTGGAGGTCTGCCAGAGTAACCATCAGGTTCTTGGCCAGCTCTAGGAAGTGTCTTGGTGGTTCCAAACTTCTTCCATTTAAGAATGATGGAGGCCACTGTGTTCTTGGGGACCTTCAATACTGCAGATATCTTTTGGTACCTTTCCCCAGATCTGTGCCTCGACACAATCCTGTCTCGGAGCTCTACGGAGGATTCCTTCAACCTCGTGGCTTGGGTTTTGCTCTCCCGGTCAAGAGCCTTTCCAAATCATTTACAGGTGGACTCCCAAGTTGTAGAAACATTGATGATGAATGGAAACAAGGATGCACCTGAGCTCAATTGAGTCTCAGAGCAAAGGGTCTGAATACTAATCAGGTCTGACCCTGATGTGAATCAGCTTTCTGTGTAGATGGATTGAATAATTGTTTTCCTCCATTGTAGAATAAGACTGTAACCTAACAATATGTGGAACAAGGAAGGGGTCTGAATACTTTCCAAATGCACTGCATTGGTTACCGTATGTGTGTGAATGTGTAACCGTATGTCTCCAGGTTGAAGTCTATGTGTAGGGACGTGTCCTCTTCCGCTGTGATCTACAGACCTCTGGGAACACTGAAACGCACCCAGACCAGAGCAGCACACCCACGGTGAGACTTCTCTCCTGACCACAGCCAGCTATCCCTTCCAACCATCCTTTCTACATTATTTCACTGCTTTGTGATTGGCTCTGTTGTTTATACCAGATGTGGACTGTGCCGATTGGCTGTTTGAGGGGGCGGACCTGGCCCCTGTCAGGAAGAGGGTGATGATGCAGGAGGCCGCACCCACAACGCTCCCCTAACCCCCCGACGAACCTCTGCCCCTAACACACATGCCTCTCATCACAGGAGACTACATGGACTGTACCGAATCTAATGATGATGAGAGAGAGAGAGATCCTGGAGGAAGAAGAGAGAGGTGGGGAGAGAGACGAGGGGTCTGTGTCTAATTCTGGCACCTCCTCGCTGGGAGGAGTTTTTCACCACAGAGATACTGACGGACAGCCAAACCAGCCAATCACACTCCTGCTCGAACACAAGCCCCTCTCACTCCACACCAAACCAGCCAATCACAGGCTCCCAGACCCAGAGCTGTTTGTTGATGACTACGCCAAACTCCCCTCGCCAAGTCCTCTCTCGGCTGGGCGAGGGCCTGAGTCAGGCTGGAAAGCCTGCTGTCCAATCAGAAGACCGGTGTCAGGAGATGCATTGACCAATCTGGATGCTGAGGGGGAGGAGAGTGGCAGCCACACTCACCAATCAGAGCCAACGGAGTCTCAGGTGTCATCGGGACTTGACATCCCGTCTACGCCAGATTCACACCTGGACCAGACGACCTCAGCGATCTGTACAGGAGACTGGCCGCTGGAGAGGAAGTGGTCACCAGGACAGGAAGTCAGTCCCTCTGACCCTGTCTACGCCAGATTCACACACACCTGGACCAGACGACCTCAGCGATCTGTACAGGAGACTGGCCGCTGGAGAGGAAGTGGTCACCAGGACAGGAAGTCAGTCCTCTGACCCCTGTCTACGCCAGATTCACACACACCTGGACCAGACGACCTCAGCGATCTGTACAGGAGACTGGCCGCTGGAGAGGAAGTGGTCACCAGGACAGGAAGTCAGTCCCTCTGACCCTGTCTACCAGATTCACACACCCTGGACCAGACGACCTCAGCGATCTGTACAGGAGACTGGCCGCTGGAGAGAAGTGGTCACCAGGACAGGAAGTCAGTCCCTCTGACCCTGTCTGCGCCACACACACACCTGGACCAGACGACCTCAGCGATCTGTACAGGAGACTGGCCGCTGGAGAGGAAGTGGTCACCAGGACAGGAAGTCAGTCCCTCTGGCCCTGTCTCGCCAGATTCACACACCCTGGACCAGACGACCTCCAGCGATCTGTACAGGAGACTGGCCGCTGGAGAGGAAGTGGTCACCAGGACAGGAAGTCAGTCCCTCTGACCCTGTCACCAGATTCACACACACCTGGACCAGGCGACTCAGCGCTGGACAGGAGTGGCCGCTGGAGAGGAAGTGGTCACCAGGAAGTCAGTCCCTCTGACCCGTCTACCTCTTTGTATATAGACAGAGGAAAGAGAAAGCGACACATTCCACCCACTAGTTTCTTCTGATTCATATACAGTCAATGAGCTGAACAGACCAAACCCAGCTGCTAATGCATTGGTGCCTATGGAGAGCAATCACCTTAAGCAGACCGGAACTGGCCATGATATACAGTAGCTTAGTAATGTCACAACCTTAACTCTGATCATTCCATCCAGGTGACCACTTTAAAATGGTGGAAGTCCTCAATGTTTAGGTTATATATAAAGTCCATCTCTGTTATAGAGATGATGGTTTTCAATGGATGACTGTGGGTTCTTGACAATGTCTTCCTCACCCGAAAATAATTGACTTGAAGTTGGACAAAAACAGACAATTGATTAATGCATATATATGATTTAATGTGTGGGGCCATAGCATTATCTACACAGACCATACCCCCCTACTTTGTTATAGAGACACCATAGTCATGCCCTACTTTGTTATAGGGCCAAGAGACCATAGTCATGCCACCCTAAATATGCACACTTTCTGTGGTCTCAACTGGATCTGGTCAGGCTAACGCTGAACTGAGAGAATAACTGCTGTAGCTGTTCTCGACCACTGTTCCTGGGAATAAAGTGTTCAGTAGGGAATAAAGTCACAGTCTTGTCTGCTGTCTCACACTGAGAATAAAGTCTGTTGTAGCTGTTCTGAACTGTCAGGTCTGCTGCTAGCTGTTCTGAACTGTAGAGAATAAAGTCTGCTGTAGCTGTTCTGAACTGTAGAATAAAGTCTGTTAATAGCTGTTTTAAACTTTAGAGAATTCCAAAGTATAGGGACTTAACTGAGCTGTTCTGAATCAAGAGAATAAAGTCTGCTGGCTGTTCTGAAAGAAAAAGTCTGCTGTAGCTGTTCTGCTCCACACAGCTCACATGGATAAAGTCTGCTGTACACTGTTCTGAACACAGGTTACAGAACACAGTCTTATTTGTAGCTGTTCTGAACTGGTCCAAATACAAGGTCCAGTCCACAGGAAAACACACACACAAACCAAAATGTCTTTACAAGGTCTAAACTTTAAAACAACTTCACACACAGGTCAAATACAAGGTGACATTAAACACAGGAGTCTGGTAGTGAAATCAAGGTCCAGGCTGCTGAAAACACACACACAGGTCAGTCCACAGCTGACTTACACACACACAGGTCCAAATACAGAGTCTGGTCACGGCTGGCTTGAATACAGGGTCCAGTGCAGCTGAAAACACACACACAGGTCAAGAATACAAGGTCCAGTCCACAGCTGAAAACACACACACACACCCAAAATACAAGGTCCAGTCCACAGCTGAAAACACACAGGTCCAGTCCACAGCTGAAAACACACACAGGTCCAAATACAAGGTCTAGTCCACAGCTGAAAACACACACACACACAGGTCAAAATACAAGGTCCAGTCCACAGCTGAAAACACACAGGTCCAAATACAAGGTCCAGTCCACAGCTGAAAACACAGGTCCAGTCCACAGCTGAAAGCACACAGGTCCAAATACAAGGTCCAGTCCACAGCTGAAAACACACACACACACACACACAGGTCAAATACAAGGTCTAGTCCACAGCTGAAAACACACACACACCCAAATACAAGGTCCAGGTCACAGCTGAAAACACACACACAGGTCAAAATACAAGGGTCAGTCCACAGCTGAAAACACACACCAAAAATACAAGGTCAGTCCACAGCTGAAAACACACAGGTCCAGTCCACAGCTGAAAACACACAGGTCCAAATACAAGGTCCAGTCCACAGCTAGAAACACACACACACACACAGGTCCAAATACAAAATTGAATCACATTTAACCACAGGTCCAAATACAAGGTCCAGTCCACAGCTGAAAACACACAGGTCAAATACCAGGTCCAGTCCACAGCTGAAACACACACAGGTCCAAATACAAGGTCCAGTCCACAGCTGAAAACAGACAGGTCCAAATACCAGGTCCAGTCCACAGCTGAAACACACAGGTCCAAATACAAGGTCCAGTCCACAGCTGAAAACACACAGGTCCAAATACCAGGTCCAGTCCACAGCTGAAACACACACACAGGTCCAAATACAAGGTCCAGTCCACAGCTGAAACACACACACAGGTCCAAATACAAGGTCCAGTCCACAGGGTGTTACCTCTTCATGGTCACCACGGCATCAATGTCATGGTTGTCCTCTTTGGTCTCCAGGTCTCTCAGAACAATCTGCAGATAAGAGAGAGCTGTTGGTTCTCTGGTGGAGGGGTTGTGTGTGTGTGTGTGTACCTTGGCCAGTCTCTGGTTCTCTGGTGAAGGGGTTGTGTGTGTGTGTTTACGTACCTTGGCCAGTCTCTCTGGCTGCTCTGTGGTTTTCTGGTAAAGCTCCAGACAGAGGGATGCCAGGCGGCCAGGACCAGACAGGATGTGATGTCGCCGAGCAGGAAGGGGCGTGCCCGAGGGGAGGAGCACAGAGAACACCTCAGCCCCTGTTTCATCCACCTCCTGTCAATCACACAGATTAGCCAATCAGAAGCTACTCTATTAGTCACTGATCTGTGTGTGTGTGTCTGTGTACCTTGAGCAGAATGTCTGAGACACAGGCTTCCACGGTAACAGACTCTGGGGAGGAGCCAATCTCCCGCCCGACTAGAAGGCCCGCTTCCATCGCTGCGCCGACTGCTATGACCTCATCAGGAGGGGCGGAGCTGAGCAGCTCCACGTCAGCGAACAGATCTTTGATCATCTGCTGCAGCCGAGGAATCCTCGCAGAGCCCCCGCAGAGAACCACCTGGAACACACAGTGTTAAACCCCCCGCAGAGAACCACCTGGAACACAGTGTTAAACCCCCCGCAGAGAACCATCTGGAACACAGTGTTAAACCCCCGCAGAGAACCACCTGGA
>NW_026285520.1:0-2428 GCF_023373465.1 Oncorhynchus keta | reverse complement strand
ACCAGGAAGAGAGCAGACCCTGGATCAGATGATAGTGTAATGTAATGTATGACTGTATAAAGCCCAGTGTAGGAGCAGACCCTGATCAGATGATAGTGTAATGTAATGTATGACTGTATAAAGCCCAGTGTAGGAGCAGACCCTGGATCAGATGATAGTGTAATGTAATGTATGACTGTATAAAGCCCAGTGTAGGAGCAGACCCTGGATCAGATGATAGTGTAATGTAATGTATGACTGTATAAAGCCCAGTGTAGGAGCAGACCCTGGATCAGATGATAGTGTAATGTAATGTATGACTGTATAAAGCCCAGTGTAGGAGCAGACCCTGGATCAGATGATAGTGTAATGTAATGTATGACTGTATAAAGCCCAGTGTAGGAGCAGACCCTGGATCAGATGATAGTGTAATGTATGACTGTATAAAGCCCAGTGTAGGAGCAGACCCTGGATCAGATGATAGTGTAATGTAATGTATGACTGTATAAAGCCCAGTGTAGGAGCAGACCCTGGATCAGATGATAGTGTAATGTATGACTGTATAAAGCCCAGTGTAGGAGCAGACCCTGGATCAGATGATAGTGTAATGTAATGTATGACTGTATAAAGCCCAGTGTAGGAGCAGACCCTGGATCAGATGATAGTGTAATGTAATGTATGACTGTATAAAGCCCAGTGTAGGAGCAGACCCTGGATCAGATGATAGTGTGTAATGTATGACTGTATAAAGCCCAGTGTAGGAGCAGACCCTGGATCAGATGATAGTGTAATGTAATGTATGACTGTATAAAGCCCAGTGTAGGAGCAGACCCTGGATCAGATGATAGTGTAATGTATGACTGTATAAAGCCCAGTGTAGGAGCAGACCCTGGATCAGATGATAGAGTAATGTAATGTATGACTGTATAAAGCCCAGTGTAGGAGCAGACCCTGGATCAGATGATAGTGTAATGTAATGTATGACTGTATAAAGCCCAGTGTAGGAGCAGACCCTGGATCAGATGATAGTGTAATGTATGACTGTATAAAGCCCAGTGTAGGAGCAGACCCTGGATCAGATGATAGTGTAATGTAATGTATGACTGTATAAAGCCCAGTGTAGGAGCAGACCCTGGATCAGATGATAGAGTAATGTAATGTATGACTGTATAAAGCCCAGTGTAGGAGCAGACCCTGGATCAGATGATAGTGTAATGTATGACTGTATAAAGCCCAGTGTAGGAGCAGACCCTGGATCAGATGATAGTGTAATGTATGACTGTATAAAGCCCAGTGTAGGAGCAGACCCTGGATCAGATGATAGTATGTAATGTATGACTGTATAAAGCCCAGTGTAGGAGCAGACCCTGGATCAGATGATAGTGTAATGTAATACATGACTGTATAAAGCCCAGTGTAGGAGCAGACCCTGGATCAGATGATAGAGTAATGTAATGTATGACTGTATAAAGCCCAGTGTAGGAGCAGACCCTGGATCAGATGATAGTGTAATGTATGACTGTATAAAGCCCAGTGTAGGAGCAGACCCTGGATCAGATGATAGTGTAATGTAATGTATGACTGTATAAAGCCCAGTGTAGGAGCAGACCCTGGATCAGATGATAGAGTAATGTAATGTATGACTGTATAAAGCCCAGTGTAGGAGCAGACCCTGGATCAGATGATAGTGTAATGTATGACTGTATAAAGCCCAGTGTAGGAGCAGACCCTGGATCAGATGATAGTGTAATGTTTTACCACAGACTTTACTGAGTTGATTCACCGTTTTCAATTAAAATATGTAAATAAAATGTGTATGCAAGAAAACATACAACATTTACTGTGGTTTGTTGTCCTGACAACGTCTACATTTACTGTAGTTTGTTGTCCTGACAACGTCTACATTTACTGTAGTTTGTTGTCCTGACAACATCTACATTACTACATTTACTGTAGTTTGTTGTCCTGACAACGTCTACATTTACTGTAGTTTGTTGTCCTGACAACATATACATTACTACATTTACTGTAGGTTGTTGTCCTGACAACGCCTACATTTACTGTAGTTTGTTGTCCTGACAACGCCTACATTTACTGTAGTTTGTTGTCCTGACAACGCCTACATTTACTGTAGTTTGTTGTCCTGACAACGCCTACATTTACTGTAGTTTGTTGTCCTGACAACGCCTACATTTACTGTAGTTTGTTGTCCAGACAACATCTACATTACTGCATTTACTATAGGTTGTTGTCCTGACAACGCCTACATTTACTGTAGGTTGTTGTCCTGACAACGTCCTACATTACTACATTTACTATAGGTTGTTGTCCTGACAACGCCTACATTTACTGTAGGTTGTTGTCCAGACAACATCTACATTACTACATTTACTATAGGTTGTTGTCCTGACAACGTCTACATTTACTGTAGGTTGTTGTCCTGACAACG
>NW_026285519.1:5000-7942 GCF_023373465.1 Oncorhynchus keta | reverse complement strand
AGAGAGAGAGACAAAGACATTAAACTAGTGACCTCTGGACCAGAAGAGAGAGAGATAAAGACATTAAACTAGTGACCTCTGGACGAGAAGAGAGAGAGAGAGACAAAGACATTAAACTAGTGACCTCTGGACGAGAAGAGAGAGAGAGACAAAGACATTAAACTAGTGACCTCTGGACGAGAAGAGAGAGAGACAAAGACATTAAACTAGTGACCTCTGGACGAGAAGAGAGAGAGAGACAAAGACATTAAACTAGTGACCTCTGGACGAGAAGAGAGAGAGAGAAAGACATTAAACTAGTGACCTCTGGACGACAAGAGAGAGAGATAAAGACATTAAACTAGTGACCTCTGGACGAGAAGAGAGAAGAGACAAAGACATTAAACTAGTGACCTCTGGACGAGAAGAGAGAGAGACAAAGACATTAAACTAGTGACCTCTGGACGAGTAAGAGAGAGACAAAGACATTAAACTAGTGACCTCTGGACGAGAAGAGAGAGAGACAAAGACATTAAACTAGTGACCTCTGGACGAGAAGAGAGAGAGAGACAAAGACATTAAACTAGTGACCTCTGGACGAGAAGAGAGAGAGCAAAGACATTAAACTAGTGACCTCTGGACGAGAAGAGAGAGAGAGAAAGACATTAAACTAGTGACCTCTGGACGAGAAGAGAGGAGAGACAAAGACATTAAACTAGTGACCTCTGGACGAGAAGAGAGAGAGATAAAGACATAAACTACTGACCTCTGGACGAGAGAGAGAGAGACAAAGACATTAAACTAGTGACCTCTGGACGAAGAAGAGAGAGAGACAAAGACATTAAACTAGTGACCTCTGGACGAGTAAGAGAGAGACAAAGACATTAAACTAGTGACCTCTGGACGACAAGAGAGAGAGATAAAGACATTAAACTAGTGACCTCTGGACGAGAAGAGAGAGAGAGACAAAGACATTAAACTAGTGACCTCTGGACGAGAAGAGAGAGAGACAAAGACATTAAACTAGTGACCTCTGGACGAGAAGAGAGAGAGAGAAAGACATTAAACTAGTGACCTCTGGACGAGAAGAGAGAGACAAAGACATTAAACTAGTGACCTCTGGACGAGAAGAGAGAGACAAAGACATTAAACTAGTGACCTCTGGACGAGAAGAGAGAGAGACAAAGACATTAAACTAGTGACCTCTGGACGAGAAGAGAGAGAGAAAGACATTAAACTAGTGACCTCTGGACGAGAAGAGAGAGAGAGACAAAGACATTAAACTAGGGACCTCTGGACGAGAAGAGAGAGAGAGACAAAGACATTAAACTAGTGACCTCTGGACGAGAAGAGAGAGAGAGACAAAGACATTAAACTAGTGACCTCTGGACGAGAAGAGAGAGAGACAAAGACATTAAACTAGTGACCTCTGGACGAGAAGAGAGAGAGACAAAGACATTAAACTAGTGACCTCTGGACGAGAAGAGAGAGAGACAAAGACATTAAACTAGTGACCTCTGGACGAGAAGAGAGAGAGACAAAGACATTAAACTAGTGACCTCTGGACGAGAAGAGAGAGAGACAAAGACATTAAACTAGTGACCTCTGGACGAGAAGAGAGAGAGACAAAGACATTAAACTAGTGACCTCTGGACGAGAAGAGAGAGATAAAGACATTAAACTAGTGACCTCTGGACGAGAAGAGAGAGAGACAAAGACATTAAACTAGTGACCTCTGGACGAGAAGAGAGAGAGAAAGACATTAAACTAGTGACCTCTGGACGAGAAGAGAGAGATAAAGACATTAAACTAGTGACCTCTGGACGAGAAGAGAGAGACAAAGACATTAAACTAGTGACCTCTGGACGAGAAGAGAGAGAGACAAAGACATTAAACTAGTGACCTCTGGACGAGAAGAGAGAGACAAAGACATTAAACTAGTGACCTCTGGACGAGAAGAGAGAGAGACAAAGACATTAAACTAGTGACCTCTGGACGAGAAGAGAGAGAGATAAAGACATTAAACTAGTGACCTCTGGACGAGAAGAGAGAGAGACAAAGACATTAAACTAGTGACCTCTGGACGAGAAGAGAGAGATAAAGACATTTAACTACTGACCTCTGGACGAGAAGAAGAGAGATAAAGACATTAAACTACTGACCTCTGGACGAGAAGAGAGAGAGACAAAGACATTAAACTAGTGACCTCTGGACGAGAGAGAGAGAGAGATAAAGACATTAAACTAGTGACCTCTGGACGAGAAGAGAGAGACAAAGACATTAAACTAGTGACCTCTGGACGAGAAGAGAGAGAACAAAGACATTAAACTAGTGACCTCTGGACGAGAAGAGAGAGAGATAAAGACATTAAACTAGTGACCTCTGGACGAGAAGAGAGAGAGAGACAAAGACATTAAACTAGTGACCTCTGGACGAGAAGAGAGAGAGACAAAGACATTAAACTAGTGACCTCTGGACGAGAAGAGAGAGAGACAAAGACATTAAACTAGTGACCTCTGGACGAGTAGAGAGAGAGAGACAAAGACATTAAACTAGTGACCTCTGGACGAGAAGAGAGAGAGACAAAGACATTAAACTAGTGACCTCTGGACGAGAAGAGAGAGAGACAAAGACATTAAACTAGTGACCTCTGGACGAGAAGAGAGAGAGACAAAGACATTAAACTAGTGACCTCTGGACGAGAAGAGAGAGAGACAAAGACATTAAACTAGTGACCTCTGGACGAGAAGAGAGAGAGATAAAGACATTAAACTAGTGACCTCTGGACGAGAAAAGAGAGAGAGACAAAGACATTAAACTAGTGACCTCTGGACGAGAAGAGAGAGAGACAAAGACATTAAACTAGTGACCTCTGGACGAGAAGAGAGAGAGACAAAGACATTAAACTAGTGACCTCTGGACGAGAAGAGAGAGAGAGACAAAGACATTAAACTAGGGATCTC